>NC_056725.1:322391144-322401144 GCF_019279795.1 Protopterus annectens
AATTATAAAAAAAAAATGTTTTTAGAGTTCCTTTGATTGGCTGACTAGCTGGTTGTTTTTCTGTAATTAGAAAAGTGAGAACATTTGGCAGTACTTGGAATTTTATAACAGGTATTATGTTTGAATAGATGTGTCAGAGTGATTAAACTGTGACGGGGGGGACAGTGAGATGACGGGGGGGGTGAGATAAGGGTTGAGATAATCAGAGACAAGAAGAGATTGAGTCTTGTTATTTTGATCATGTGATTAATACAATTTACACAATCAAAGTTACTCCTTGTGGTTTAGTGTGTATCTTTCTGGCCCATGGGTGAAAAAAGGGGGAAGTGGAAAAAAAACATGTATTTGGAAAAAAGGTAGCAGGTGTGGCCGAAAAAACATATTTTAGCTGGAAGCAGAGAAGAGCCGGAGCAGAGCCATTTTTTTCTTAAATATTTCTTTAGTAGTGACTTGTCTGTCTGTTTTATTTGCAGTGGGATAGAGTTCCAGTTTTTAGTGTCTTGTTGGGAGTAAAGGCAATCACCAGATGAGTTGTTTGTTTTGGACATGGAGAGAAGAGACTTGTTATTTAACCATAGTAGTCAAGAACTGGGGTATGGTTGTTGCATATTTTTCAATGATGGACATTTTTCAGGGGAACAGATTAAGTTGTGGTCTTTCTTGAGTTGTGAGTATGTAAGGAAGTAGGGAATTTCTAGCCAGTGCAAATCTAGAAGGGTTATACAGTGAAAGGTTTTCAGTTGGATACTTGCTGCATATTAGGTTATTTTCTTGTAACATGCATCAAATTTAGTTTTAAGGATGGTATTGAGATTTGTAAAGATAGGGGATTCATGTAGAAGAGATAGAAATATGTTGCCAGTGGCTATGGCTTTTCTTGCAGAATCTGTGAAAACACTTTTGTCTCTATATAGTAATCCTAGATTTCACTGGCGCTTTTTGATGGCCTAGACAAGGTGCTGGTTGTATTTAACTTTGTCATCAAGTAAGACTCGGAGTACACTTGTTTGTGGTATGCATTCAAATTTGTGTTTTCACTTTATAAGACTTTTAATGGAAAGGAGCATTAGTTGTCTTTTTGAGGTTGAGGAGAATGTTTGCATTGATGAGCCAGGATCAGTGGACAGGAAACCCCTTTTGAGTGACATCTTGTAGGTTATGTAGTGATTGTGTAGAGCAGATGACTGTTGCATCATCTGCATACTGAAGAAGGGTTGCTTGTTGAGAAGCTGTAAGGAGTTTGTTGGTAAATATGTTAAAAAGCAGAAACCCAAGTATTGAACCTTGGTGAACCCCGACTGTAACTGGCAGGAAAGTTGAGAGGTCTTGCTTCTGCTTAATTGCTTGTTGCCTATTTGACAGATAACTAAGGAACAAGGTTAAAACTGATTTGTTCAGACCAAGAGATGCTGCTTTATTTAATAGTTTATAATGTGATACTGTATCAAAGGCTTTTTACAGGTCCTGAAAAATAGATAAAACTAGGTTCCCATTGTTTCTTTTTGATTCATGGTGTTGGTTAATTTGAGGAGAATTGTTGGGTTGCTATCATTTGGCTGGAATCCACGCTGTGTGGGAGAAATTAAGCTATGGCCATTGAGGAACTTGATTAGTTGGGAGAGTATGCATATTTCCAGAATTTTGGAGAGGGGTGATAGGAATGCTATTGGTCAATAATTAGTCAGGTCTGTTAAGTCGGCATCATTAAGAAGGGGGACAGTGGATAGTAGGTTGGAGATCTGTTTACTGATTGCTATGACTGAGTTCATGATGTGGTGATTAAACTGGGCTGGAATGCAGTCTGAGTTATTATTGATTATTGGAGAGAAAGTGGAGGATTGCCCTGGGTGTCAGTGTTTTAATGGGCAACCAAAGGAGACTGGAGTTGTTTTAATGTGATTTTTTGGAGGTTTGCGGAATAGTATTTTTAATTGATTATTTGCAATTAGACAGGTTTCATAGAGTTCTATATTCCAGTAGGTTCTTTCATTTTTGTTTTTGTTTTCCCAGTCTTTTCAGGCATGGTCTCTCCTAGTTATTATATCTTTGGATTTATGTGTTAACTATGGGGCTGCGTTTGACATGACTCATTTGGTCCTAAAGCATGCCTGTTTGTTTAGTACTTTTAGAAATATCAGGTTAAAGTGGGTGACTGCTTTGTCTAGGGGTAGAGTTTGATTGAGATTGAGCTAAAATTTTCTCTGTTTTGTTTTGTGACTAGTTGTCTAGGAATATTTTGCCTCTGTCTTATTATGTAAG
The DNA here is from genome assembly GCF_019279795.1 of Protopterus annectens. Lineage (NCBI taxonomy): Eukaryota > Metazoa > Chordata > Ceratodontiformes > Protopteridae > Protopterus > Protopterus annectens. The sequence goes on from NC_056725.1 coordinate 322,393,404, forward strand.
TTGGGAAGTGTTTGCTAATAGTGCCTGGCAAGGTACCACTGGAGGTTATGGCATCTGATTTATCTGCAAGAATCCAGTTAAGTGTAGTTTCTCTCTTTGTTTTTAAGTATTCGGGTGGTGGTGGTTTTTTTTAGCAATAAGAACCCAAATAAGATAATGCTGGGTGAAGTTAGGCCATTTTTGTTTCCAATCAATGTTTGTATCTCCCATTATTATGGTTTCCTCTGCTATTTATCTATTTAGCCAACATATCTTCGACTGTGACTGAATTATTACCCAGGATAATGTAGACTTCTACAATACAAGTGGATTTGCTCTTGTTGATATTTAATGAGATAGCTAGGATTTCAACATTTTGGAACTGTGGGAGTTTGTGAGGATATTTAGTTGTTTCTAGGAAGCTTTGAATATAACTGCTGTGCCATCCCCATGTTTGTGTTGTCTATCAGATCTGATTGTATTATACCCATAGAGGAATATTTCATTATCCCTTATTTCAGGTTTCAGACAGGTTTCAGTTGCTACTATTGTCAGGGCTGTAGATTCTAGGCATGTAAGGAGGTCTAGAGTTTTACTGCAGATGATTTAGAAGATTATGTTGAAAAGAAAACAGCTTTAGCCTTTGGTGAGCAATGGGGAGTGAGATGAGGTTGCTTGGGAAGAGTTTTTTTGGTATGAGTAGTTGTGGGGCCAGGGTTGGGATGAATGTCAACACTGAGTTTGATGATGGTGGTGCTGTTATTGAATGAGCAGTCATACTTGAATTTGGGTGTTAGTATTAAGTGAGTTTATTATAGCTGGCTTTATGTATTTGCATGTATGTATGTGCCGTAGTGAGTGTAATTATAATTCAGGTGATTTGAGGGAAAATTAGGTTTGTTTCAGTATATGTAAGAGCTGTAAGCAGTTGGTGAGTTGTATTGAGTGTGAGTAAGATGCTGTGATGCGTACAAGTGAGATTAGAATAGTTGCCGTTAGTAGTCGCACACCTATCATTGATTGTAGTTGTTGATAAAATGCATGTTAGGTTTTTGTGAGTGTTTGAAAATTAGAGTTAAATTAAGGGCTGAGTAAAGGCATATATCTAAAGGGATATATGTAGCACTGTGCATGTGCATTACTATATGGAGTGTCTGTCTGATATGACTTGAGTAATGGTGTTGTTAAAGACAAGTTTTCCTTATTCAGTGTTTTAACATGATAAGGTATGAGATGTTTCTTGGATTAATTGCACTGTTTGGTAATAAATAGCATACCTGTAAACATTTTGCAACCAGATGAAAAATAACTGTCTATCTGTATAATGTACTGAGTCACTGTAGTTGTTGTTTCAGAACTACCATTATTCATTCTTCTGTTCCTGTCCTTATCCTTTAAATATCTTCTTTGATTTCTAGTGCATCAACTTTTCTAGGAGAGTGACTCATTTATTTGCCACATCATCCATGAAGTCATAATTCCAAGTGTCCTCAATGAGGCAGAACCAGCCCATTTTGAAACTACATCCATTTGTCTTAGATTGCTTCCTTCTCAGCCACCATAGAAATGTATGGCTTTATGAGCTGTGAGTGTCGATGGTGTACCAGCCAATTCAGCCACCTTTGGTGCAGATGTTTGTGGCTTCTATTTTCACAGCAGGTAGATTGAATTTTTGACATGACAGTCAGCAGTGGAGTATAGGGAGATAGCTGTACTCCTGAGTGTGTTTTCCCTTGGATGACATGTTAAACCAATTCTCCATCTGCTTGAATTGGTGTTAAGTCATGTGACTGCAAAAGACCCCATGGCCACTAAAGAAAAGTGCAGGAGAATTTGGTCGTGCTGCCTTGGACAAATTTCCCTTAGTAGTACAAATGCCACCCTGTGTCTCCCTGAAAGGAAGCAGCCCAGTTATTGGAAGATGAAGAATCAGTTCTTGGACTAACTCAACCAACATAAAAATTAATAAAAAAAAAATAAAACTAACAAACAAACAAAAAAAAAAAAAAACTAAAGTCCTGCTCTACTCCACCTCATAGTTTAAATTTTGCATTATATTTTGTTTTATTTATTTCTTAACTGGATTAGTCTGCTGGACAGAAGTACCTTTGCTTCAGTCATGACCTAGAAAGACTGTTCAGCAAACTGACTTGCTGGACATTGTAGGGTATTTGAATGGAGGTTAATAGAGTCAAACCCAGGTCTACTGCTTCTTAGCTTTACGCAACTGTACTACACTGCTAAGTAGCACATTTTTTGTTAATCACGCTTCTCATACATAATTTCCTTCTTGGCATAAATAATTGTTTTTTCCTGCTCTCTCTTGTCTACCTTCCTCTTCTTTTCTCTGTCTCATACTCTGTTTTTCTAGTAGACTGGCTTTCCATCTCTATAACTTGTCTGCCTTGATCTAGTATGTGTCCACGCTAATGTTTTACGGAAAGGCAGCATATAATCTTTCTTGTTCTGCAACCAAACAGTATGTTGATTTTGCCTTTTTTTTGTGCTCCATCCATCCACAACCCACTTTTCCCATTTCTTCACATGGGGGTCCAGGTGTCACTAATCACAGGTTAACATAGGCTGATTCCAAGTTATTCACATATTATTTCCAAGTTGCAAGTTTTCATCCATTATGCTATACTTATCAGCATGGAACAACTAGCCTTCCCATCTCCTAGACATACTTGTGTTTTGTTTTTTCTATTAATTTATGTACTTTCATATCTATTGCCACTCATTTCTGTCTGCTCAGAAATGTATTCTTTGACATGAAGTTAATGGACTTACTTTAGTCATGCCAAGTGACATCAAATGACTCCAGTTTGTTAATTTCCATTAACTCACAGCCACAAATGTGAATTAGGTTTATCTGATTTAACATTTTAGTGACAGACCCTTATTCGTCAATCTTTTTATTTATTTATTTATTTGTTTTTCCCATTTTCTGCTTGCATGACTTTTGTACATTTCTTTGCAGTCCAGCTGATCAAGCCTGTTCCATCAAATGGTAGCATGTGATGGGAGAAATTATATAACTCAATTCAATGCATTCAGCCTCAGAACAGGTTATGTTAGGTAACAGCTGCAGAATGTAAACTCCACGAATGGGGTTGTCAAAAGCTTTCTAATCATTTCACCACGGTTCATTATGTTTGCACCCACTTCAGTGGAACAAGTTATATCAGTCAGATTGCACTCAAAAGCACAGCACATACATTACATTTTGTGCGTGTGTGTGTGTGTGTGTGTGTGTGTGTGTGTGTGTGTGTGTGTGTGTGTGTGTGTGTGTGTGTGTGTGTTTGTGTGTGTGAGTGCATCTGTGCATGTGCATGTGTGTGTAATAGTGTCATCATGAAGTTGCAATTAACCATTGAAATGTATGCCACTGTCTTCAGAAACTGTTCTATACCATAGCAATGCACAATGATTTTATTCATTAGCATACTATATGATAAAAATACTGCTTCCCTACTGAGCTTAAAAATTTTGAAATGAAAAATGAAATCCAAACCTCTCTGTCTCCACATAAGGCAAAAGTTGAGTAAACTGCCCGAATGAGGCACATGAGATACACCATCAAGTCAAAATATGATAGCTGCATTCTTCGCCACGTAACCCACACAACGGGCTGCTTTTTATCTCACTATTAGTCATATTTTTAGATGTCCTATAGAAGTCAAAGTCTCCAGTGGGATTTTTTCTCATGCTGCAATCCTGGATAAATTGTCACATTACATTTACCATTACTGACTTGTTTAACTGCATGAGATCAGACTTATTTTGCAATGCTTTTCAAAGAATGTCTTCCATGACCAAATTGTTTTTAAGGTAGGAGGAATGTATTATAAATCAGAATATTTTAAGAACTGAACCTGGTACCAAGCACTGATAAGTTTTGTAGCTGCACTAAAACACAAGACACTTCCACTTCTGCGCACTAATAAATTTATCCCACTAAGCAGCAAACATATGACAGATCTTTTAGTATTCTTATTTTAGAATAATTCCTCCAAATATACATCAAGTTTAAACCTGTGTGTGCAGTCTTTTCATTTTAATATGAAACAAGCCATTACTTCAGATTATACCAACACCGATTATGTTTTCATTATATGCCATGACCATGAAGCAAAAGAACAGGTGTATAACTCTACAAAATCAGTTCATACACCATAGACGTTGAACTGTTCCAGAAAGCAGAAATCCCACAATCAAGAAAATCGTTTAGCAACTTTATTGATATCTTTTTTTTCACTGACAATTACTGGAATTCCTTAGAATAAATCAAATGTAATCACTGTAATTATATACATTGCCAGTAACACAAATCAAAAACATGTGACACTAGACATGCACACGATACAACTATTCATCAAATTCTGTAATTTTATGTAAAGTTAAAAAATGCAGAACATTTAAAGAGCACACACTTGTTAAAACATTGCTGGTCTAATTTTTAACTCACTTGTAACGAAAATATTGTCATTTATTCTGGGGAAAAACATGACATTTAGTCTTGTCTATTTCTGCATCTTATAGAATATCTCAAGGGCATTACCATGGACCATGTGTTAAGTGGAGAAGCCCCCTCCCAAAAAAAAAATACACAGTTAATCAGACAAACAGTAGATCTAATATTGTGCATCATCAGACTCTGTGAACCAGATGCCAAATAAAATGTGACTGTACTACTGACTGGTAGATGGCTTTATGACCCTGCTTTATTCTCCAGTACATCTGTCATAAACTATGCAGATCATTACAACTGAGAATCATGCCAAAAAATGTGGCACTGAATTTGCCCGTTGTCTTCTTTCACAACACTTACCCATAATCCTTTAATAACATATTTGTTATGCATGATGCTCATATTCAATAACATTAGTTTGTAGCTATGCAGGAAAATAAAATGTACAGATGAAAGAGATTATCAAGTTTGAAGCGGTCTTATAGTTCATATGTATAGTCAGTGAGTCTCATAAATGTCATTCATGATAGGCAATCTACATCATACATAGATATATAAGTAGTCAGATATATAGAAAGACAGATGGATAGATAGATAGATAGACAGACAGACAGACAGATAGACAGAAAGATAAATCTGTAAATGTAAACAAATATATAAGTGAGGTGATAGGACCCCCTATTCCTCCACCTATATATACTCATTCCAGGTAGCACACAATTCCCATAATCAGGAGTCAACTAAGAGGAAATCCATTATTAAGGGTGCTATTCATGAACAAAGCAAGTAACTGTATAGGGCTAGTACACAGTAAAACCAACATACCACACTCTACATAGCTCACAAAAGTCGTTCGTCTTCAAGTAATAGAACAAACTATAGACATTCACACCTGCATAACTGGGCTTCTTCAGTTACTCACATTTAAAAGTGTATTTAAGGTATATCTCATCAGCCAACTACAAAATGGATGCCATGTAAATATAAAGGCATTCATCCCATGAGTGAGGATGTTTTCACTCTGAACCCACGCAACACTTTCATGCAGTGATTCTTTGACAGATGTCATTATTTTTGACTCAGTCTTTCTCTCCACACAACAAATGTTCCTTTAAGCATTTTATAAAAGTAAGGCTATCTCTGTCAGAGAATGTGTGGCTTGATTATGTTCCTTCTTGATACTGCTTATGTAGGATTAAGTACTTCTTTGCTGTTGTGACATATGCTTATTCATGTTGTGGAGCTTGGAAATGTCCTGATTCACTTTGTTTTGGGAACAAAAGCTATAATTGCTCATTTTATTTTCCTACATTAAGTGCTCCGCTGTGCTGAAAAATTATATTGAGTTAGGCCTACTATATTTAATTTCATGTCTATTTTTAGATCTTCAGCTTTTTCTTTCAGAGTTTCATTTACATTTTTGGCTTACTGTCATAATGTTCAGTATGTGGCCACATGCATTCATGTTTCAGATATTTCTAAAGCGTAAGATTACTAACTTTTTCCTCTGTTAGTGACAACAGTTAGCTTGATGAAAATCCTTGCATGATTTCTAAATTTTCACTTCTTACTGTTTTACCGGAATGGCTTACTTTTTCCTATTTTGTTTTAAACGACAAACTTCCTCTTAAACAGCGATGCTTATTTTATTGAAGGGCACACACATTTTGTTGAAATGTAGGGCTAGCTTGTTGCAGGCTTTGCTGCATTTTGCCTTTTTGAGTGTTTGAAACTCTACTGTAAGAGTGCATTAAAATTGATCGTATGCCTTCTGGTTACTTCCAGCTGCTTAACTTCCTGCAGCTGATAAGGTCTATGCAATCTTCACAAGTGCCTGTTTGTTTGCATTCTTTCCACACAAAGATCACAAGTACCTATATGTGTAGGTTTACATTATATACATTTCTTTTCTGTTTTATTTTTTCTTACAGTTTGGAAATTCATAGACAGGTAAAACATTTCTCAACATCCAACACTATAGGTATGAAGGCTGCCTCTGGCCTCAAGGATGAAACCCAAGCACTCTTCAATCCAGTAAATCTGTTAAATTTAACAAGTTTAACAAGATATGTTAAAAAGAAAAGGAACACTGTCATTAGAGTTTGGTTTGGCTAAACATAAGAAACAAACTTGAATGCTTCCATTAGACTTTTCACAAAGGTGCTCCCTTTATCCACTCTTGACTAGCACAGTGTATTAAGTCCATATTTATTTTGCATTTGTTAACCAAGAAAGTCTGACTTGGAATGAGCCAATTTTCAGAGGAGGCCCAGAGAAAAACACTACAGCTGCATGTTTTAGCAACGTGGAAGGAAACTCACACAAACACAGGGAGGGTGTGCAGACTCCACACAGAAGGTACGCCAGTTGAGAATTGAACCAGAGAACTTCTTATACTGAAGAGACAACACTACTGCTGCACCACTCCACCATTTATAAGTAAACTGAAATCGTTACCCACTGGAGTTTCTGTAACAAATGATTCATTTTGATCATTGAAACCCAAGACAAACTTGTTATATATATATATATATATAATATATATTTATATATATGTATATATATATATATATATATATATATATATATATATATATATATATATATATATATATATATATATATATATATATATATGTATACACACACACACACTCACAGTGGATATAAAAAGTGTACACACCCCTGTTAAAATGCCAGGATTTTGTGATATAAAAAATGAGACCGCAATAAATCATTTCAAACGTTTTCCCACCTTTAATGTGACCTATAACCTATACAATTCAATTGAAAAACAAACAAATCTGTTAGGGGAAAAAAATAAAAAACATACAATATGCTGATTGCATAAGTGTACATACCCTTAAACTAATACTTTGTTGAAGCACCATTTGATTTAATTACAGCATTCAGTCTTCTTGGGTAGGGGTCTATCAGCATGGCACATCTTGACTTTGGCAATATTTGCCCACTCTTCCTTGCAAAAGTGCTCCAAATCTGTTAAATTACAAGAGCATCTCTTGTGCACAGCCCGCTTCTGGTCACCCCACATATTTTCTATTCAATTTAGGTCTGGGCTCTGGCTGGGCCATTCCAAAACTTTAATTTTATTCTGGTGAAGCCACTCTTTTGTTGATTTGGATGTATGTTTGGGGTCATTGTAGTGCTGAAAGGTGAAATTCCTCTTCATCTTCAGTTTTCTAGCAGATGCCTGAATGATTTGGGCCAAAAGTATCTGGTATCTGGAACTGTCAATGATTCCCTCCACCTTGACTAAAGCCAAAGTTCCAG
>NC_056725.1:322403644-322453644 GCF_019279795.1 Protopterus annectens
TGGAAGACAATGTGTAAAGTGAGTAACCGCTGGCAGGCTTTAAACCAGTACCACAGGAAGAACAACTCTGTAAACTGTTCTAGAAGCTGACACTGATTTAGGCCTAATGATGAAAACAACAGGCAATCAATAAAAGTAATGAACAAGCTGAAAGAGATAATACAAGACTTAGAAAAGAACAGAGCAGTTCTGAGATCAAATGTGCAGGAACACAGCAGTATGCTGACAGAAAAGTTACAATGGCAAACATAAAAGGCAGGTGACATGGAAAACAGATCCAAAAGAAACAACATAATGTTAGTGTATCAGAAACTGTCATGGATACAGACATGGGAACTGGGAACTGGGAAGAAGACTGCTCAAATTACTGGAAAGAGGATTTCACTTAACCAGATTACAAGAACTGCTAATGGAAAGAGTCCATAACTTGTAGAAGGAGAGGTGCAAGAAGAGGGCAGTCGAGACACATAATATCAGGCCTGCACAGCTATAAACTTAAATTAGAAATTATGAGACAAGCCAGAATACTTAAATTGATACCCTTTAACCATATGTTTGAAAAACACTCCAAATCATAACTTAAACAAAGAAAAGGGATGTCTGACTTGTTGGGGCCACTAAAACCCCATGGGAGTTGCTGAATCAATTAACTATACTGCTGTCTTTGGAATGGAGACAGGGGGAGAAGCACAAGCTGTTTGTTTTTACGTTGTGCATGGTGGAAACTGGATAAGCTGACACAAAGTATAAATTCAACTATCCCACCAGAAGTAGACAGAGAGACAAAATTGCGATGGACAAGAGAGAAGAGAAATTATAAGCAGCATGGTGAACATCTGATATCAATGCACCTGTGAAAAGAGCTAAAGGGGAAGCAGATGAAGAGAAATAGAATGATATCACCAAGGTTACGGGGGCAGATTAGATTCAGGGCATAAAAGATAAAAGAAATGGAAGAAAGAACATGGAAAATGAGAATGCATGCACAGACAGGATACAGTAAGAAAAATAAGAGACTGATCAAAGCAGAAAGCAGCAGAGGATGAGGAGTGTCTGACAGCGATCACAGTAGAAACAGGGACAAAGCTACGTGACCCAGAAAAAGAATGGCACACTGTTGAAGAGGAGATCCTGCTACTGAAGCCTCGGGGAATTCAGCTACACCGTGCTGGACTACTGAGGGTCTGATCAGGCTGTTCTGATGAAAGAGAGGCAAGAAAAGTGAAATGGAGCAGAGGCAGGAAAAGAGGACCAGAGGTACAGAAATAGGAAAGGAAAGCTGTCAGGAGCTACCTAGCCTGGTCAGAGATAGAGACCTGAGGCGAGACATTAGTCAGAAAAGGATTAATGGCAATCTGTGAATATGGGGTACTTCTGAGTGCATAGACCACCCACCCAACACACCAGCTCTTGCTCCATCTGATATTTTGTGTGAGTTTGTTTTTTTTTTTAATAATACACTGTGCTCCAGAAGTAACAAAAAGGTAGTAGGTAAAGTGAGGGGGTACAATTAGGCAGATTGCTGTTATATGGCCTTTTCTTTGATGTACCATTTCTGTATTTTTATATAAAATCATAGCCTTTTAAAAAGTAGACAGACATGTTTTGGTACACTTGAATGAAAAATGGGGGAAGTGGAGAAAAAATAAAGAATGAGAGGGCAGTGACAGCCGTAACATATACAGACTCCAGAGGAGCATTCAAAAGGGTATAAAAAGGTGGAGAAAGGTTGAGAAGAAGCTGAGAATGACAAGAGATAAAATATCAAGGCAGTTAAAGGATAGACTACACATGCTTCATGTCTGCTTCTGCCTTCAAAGTAATGTAAGATAACCTAAAGTAAATGGTACTCTTTAAGTTATTTTGATGTAAAGCTTACTATCACACTGATGCAACTTTAAATACGCAGTCAGCATTAAATGCTATGTAACTCTGTTTTCATCCCACTACATTGTTAAAAATACACTTATACTTTTTAGAGGACACTCTGTGAAGTTGCCTGATTTTTATCTTCTTTTCCATCTCCCAATTAGTAAAGCATCACTACAGAAAAGAAAGAATGTTCTTATGAAGGAGATTCCTGACAGTTTAGAACGATTTGTGAACAAAACCGCAGTCCTAATTAGTATCAGTACTTCAGAGGCATAATTTCTAAGTGTTACACAGACACTTTGAATCTCTGCATTGAGAAAATATATCCGTATTATATTTAGACATATTCAGGCTACAGAGTGATAGCTCTACTTCTACTGTTTTTGTCTTCAGAAGGTGATTGATTTTTTTTTTCTCTCATCCTTAAATCTTTATAAATAGATGCTTTAAGATATTTTGCCTATCCTTGCCATATAAAAATGGAAAAAAATAACAAACAAAAAATGAGCCTTCAATGATTGATTTAATTTTTCAATTACTTTTTTAAGATAGGTACCAAATATTGTATATCCTTGAAGAAGTACAAATAAAAATATATTTGAATTGTTTCATAAGCTGAAAATATATAAACAGAAAATAAGCACATTTCATATCCCATGTCTTGCATTTACAATATACATGTATCAGCTACTGGATTAGAGTTTCCAGTTTGTGTTTCACTCTCAAAAGGTTTTTCTTTTTTCCCCTGAAATTGCACAGCAAAAAGTTAGCATGTCATGAGGCTTTTATTAACAAGTTCACATTTGCTAAATCAGTGAAAGAAGATAGAGGCTATATGCAGACCTTTCAGTACAAGAAATCTGGGCAAAGCCAGAAGAAATGGGGGGACCAAGGCCCAAAAATAGGGAAATAATTTAAATACTGTTCCTATAAACTTATAAAGTTGCTAGAATAACAAACAGGGTTTGCATTATTATACATTTTCTGAAGGATATGATGACTGAAGCTAAAATGTCTGCCAATATTTAGCATTATTTACCTACTTCAATCTTCAATGATTTGCCAGAAAACCACAACTTTTATAAGGAACAGACCAAAAATATGAGACATAAATCTGAACATTCAGTGAAAATCTGGCCAGTTGAGAGGTATGGTTATATCAGTAATTGGTAAAACTGTACTTTTATCTATCTGTCTGTATTTCTATCTATCTATCTATCTATCTATCTATCTATCTATCTATCTATCTATCTATCTATCTTTCCAACCACCTATCTGTCTATCAATTTCTCTATCTGCTATTAACATTTTGCTACCATCCATATGTTCTACAATATAGTAAAGCAAGTAAACAGGATAACAAGTGTCAGAAAAAGCACAAGAGAAAATGTCATTTATTAATGATCATTTACCAGAAATAGAAGTCCAGTCATATGTATTTTAAGAAAAGTTTTTCCTATGGGGTGCTGATGTGCCTTATTAGGACTGTAATATCAAATTGCCTGGGCACGGATCTGTAGAATACTAATCCATCCATACTGCAATGGCTTGTTACCTTTCTACATGCTATCTGTTCTATCCTTAGGTTGTTATAAGTACAAAGTATATAAGGAGTTCCAGAGATGTGAGTGGATAAACACAGTAGTGTATGTCAACACCCAGCATAATAAACCAGAGACAAGCCTTGAGGCTAGAGGAATCTCCTTCAGATAGGATGGTAATTATTTCAATACCTTCTAAAATAAAGAACAACTGAGAAAATAAAGATGGAAGCTAGCTAGGAAGTGAGAGAATGAGAAAGAGAGATAATACTGCAATATAACTCTGGAAAAGGTAACTGCAATCAGCTAAAAGCATGCATCTATACATGTTCAGGCAGAAATAGAAGTAGTGAGAAAGTTAAGTGTTGTGAACTATTAAATATTATCAAATACCCCAAGAAATAAGAAAATATAAGATGCCTGAGAAGTACTGAAGTCAGACAGTTGTATAAGCCTGTCAGTCCACTAGCCTGAGAGTGCCTCCCCCATTGCTTGTGTTACTGTCAACAATGTTGTGGTTCTGTCCACTCTGGTATAACTTTCTCTATGGTTAAGTTGTACTGAGTTAGCCAGCATACTTGGATGCACAGGAATCAAAAGTATTTAAAGGCTCATGATTTACAGGACCATTTACTCCATGCCAGTATACAACCTAAGGCCACACCATCCATTCGCCAGAAATGCTAGTTAGTCAATTACATGGAAGGTTTTTTGGCAAATATCCAATCATGCAGGCTTAACTTGCAGGGCAGCCTGCTCAAGAGGCGAGGGAAATCACACTTGTATGTGTAACTTCATATCATTGTATTTGTCTGCTGGTTTAAGTCCCATCATCTGGCATTTGTGGAACTAATAGACATATGGAGATAGAAGATATCTCTGATAAAATGAAACACCCAAACTAGATCTCTCCACATGAGTCAATACTGAATAAAGGGAAATGCTTCCAGGCTTTTTAGTAGGTTAGCATCTTTAAGTGCATGGTTGTCTTACTTAGAAGCCTCTAAGGTAGTTCTAGTCATTTGATATGTCTACAGAGGTACATATTAAAGAGAGCATTGTGCTGGATAGCTGGCCTAATCACTGCTGAATATAAGGGAATGGTCACCTTTGTATACTTGGATGATTGAATGAGAGTGAATTACGAATTCATCATCCAAAGCCTCTAACTAAATTTTCATTTTGTGATGCATTATCTAAAGCGTATGCCATGGGAAGGAACTGTTTTTCAAATGGAATGCTATTGCCCCTCTTTATGTTTAAATTGAGCACATTCTCATTACACCAATTACTTATTTTCTTGCTGTTATGGCATCAGAAGGAGACTTGAGTAACACCCAGATTGTAGTCATCTTCATAATTAGTGGATCATAGGTCCTTGTTTTCTGCATGGAGATCAGAAAAGCAGATGCCAAAAAGGATGAGCCCCAACACTGAGTCTTTGGGATACCATGTTCACCTTCATATTTTTTAATGAGGCATCTGTCAGACCATATGTAAGCTTTGTCCTTAAATAAGTTTGCAATCCATCTTTCCTCAAAATGATTTAATTTGTAAGCATTCATTTCATGTACAGCAACTGAATAGGGTATACTGATGAATGTCTTGACGAGGAAAAAACAGACAGTGTGAGCAGCATGCCACAGTTAACTTCCTACATTAACCTCTCAAAAAAGCTAACCATATTCAGCAGGCAGGAACCTTTCCTGAAAAAGCATTAGTGTTGATGGATAACTCTAATAATAATTTCAATGTCATACTTTAGAAGGCCGTGTATAGATGAGGCTTGTCAGGTTTGATGTTCCAGTACTTCCAAGGGTCAGGGGTAGGGCCAGCCCAAGAGCAGTATGCTAAAGATTCGGATAAAAAAAAAGGTAAAGTTACATTAAAACATATGTGGAGTGGCACTGTCAGTGTGTGCTAAGCAGTATTGATTAAATATCCATGTACAGGCAGCACCTTCACTCCATGTGTCTTTGTGACAATAAGCAGTGTAAATGAGTCAGGGAGTCATGCAACATGATTAGATCTTGAGGGTAAAGGTAGCACTGAATTTGTTTGCTTGCATATTGACAATAATTGCTGTGCCCTGATAGGAGGTGCCATTTTGTATAAGTTCAGAGCAATGCAGGATGTTGTTGCTTAGTTTTTTTTATATAATTAAAAAAGGGTTTAGAATATCTATTAGTGCCAGATTATAATCTATGTACACAGGTTGCTTTAGCATACCTAACAGTGTACCACAAAGAAGACACAATAATACCCAATAGTATATTTCTGACGCTATCTTTGATATTTTTTCCTTGCAAAGTTTGCTTATGCTGGTAGACTGAGAGGGTGGTTGTTTTGGAATTTATTACATATTGCTCTGTGTGGGGCTGCCAGCTCTATGCCTTTATCTAAATGGGCATAGAATTGCACTGGAAAACTGCATTCTTTGCCAGCTTCATAGCTGTTGCTGCCATAAGTGCCATAAGCATATTTTAAAATTTGTTCATTTACTTGGTTAAAGACCGTGTGTTTGAATCTATAAAATCAGAGATGTTTGCTGCAAGGACTTTAAAAATATTATATTTGAGATAAGTGTGTGTCATATTTAGGAAAAAATTGATAGTTCCAGCAAGATATCCAGAAAGAATTAAATTGAGGAAAAAAGCAAAACAAAACAAAGCAAAACCAGGCATTCTTTAGATAGTGTAGGGCCAACAAAAATAGAAGTTAGTGTTATACACAATCCAAAATAAGTGACCACCTGTGATTGTGGCTTAGCTGTAAGCAGGATAAATACCGCAACATAGACGGGTGTTCTGAACATGGGTAAAGTGTGATAACTCAGGCATCAATTGCCTGATGTAAAAGACACTGAAGATCATTTCCCATAGGAAATTACTTTTGGTAAACTTTCCAAATGTGGATCAGCAGTGGTTTCTTCTTTAGGGAGATTTCATTGTAGCATTTGAATGTCAAGATCTCCTAGACTAAGTCACTAATTGTGGAGAGTGAATGGCTGAAAGAACAGACTTAGATATACTAAGTCATAGATGTCATTTCTGGGAATACCCCTCTTTCTTCAAGGTATGGCAATATCTGAGTTGGTTTATATAAATTGTTGCAGCTTGGGGGTACAAGGGGACAGGGACTTATCCACTGCATAAAGAAGTTTTAAGAAGAAAAGTAATTTTTTAGATTTACTCTTTTTCTGGGTTTTTGGTCTTTTTTAGACTTTTCAGCACTCAGCATTTTGAGTGCTGTCATTTTAATAGGGAGCCAAGGTTTCTTAAAGTTGGAATAACCATGGAGTTGGCAAATGTATTTTGACGGGTATGGGGGATTGCTCTCCTCACTAAGGGGTGCAGTGGAACTTTTTGCCTGCAAAAACAATAATGTTTTTTTTCTAAATTTCTTCTCTGTCGGGTATTGAGTTTTGATGATTCAGATAATCAAGATTTTGGTGTTTTGAAGATCCTTAGTGGAACCAAGTAGTTTTGGAGCATTATAGTATTTAAGTTTTTATTCAAACACCTCTGGGTAGGAAGTACAAAGGGTAAACAATTTGGGGGAGTTGTGCTAAGCCTGTCTAAATTTACCTTATGTTGATATGCTTTTCAAAAACATGTTGCATTTTGCACTTAAGGCACGTGAAACAAACTTCTTGTTAGTTGAGTTAAAATTTATAACATTACCAAATTCTTTCTTAATCTTTAATGGAATTGTGGGTTAGAATGATAAAATATCTGAATTTTTATTATAATAAAAGTAATAAAGTCAAACAGAAGCAGAGAGTTAATGAAAATGCAGTTGGCTGATCCATCACTTTTAATTTTGAGTTTGGAGGCATTTCCATCAAAATGTTTACATTCCATATAAAATATGAATAGCAAGTCATCTGATTTTATTTGAGTGCTGGAGAGAAGCAGATTATGAGTCTTTGTCAGAGAAATATGAATTATTCAGTGAAGAAAAAAGCATTATTACTTGCATAAAAATATGACATTTCCCAAGAAAATATGTTATCAAATATAAATATATCAAATGTCTGGAGGATTTACATAGGGTTTATAAATATATCTGCAACTCCATGTTTACTGAAGCCAGTGGGAAACACCACAAAATAAACAATATCATATCAAAATGCAGTCTGACTTTCTAACAATGAATAAAGGATCTTTCACTGTTTTTAATTTCTCCAAATCTTTTTGGTTTGTAATACCATGATGGAAATGGACCTCATTCTTAAGTCAAAGTACAATTAAAGTTCATGTAATTAGTATTGTTTCAATCTTTGATGTCAGCCAAAAGTGCTCTTCGCAGCACCCGCAGTGTGCCCAGTAATGACTCCTTCTGCAATTCATATGGGGTTACATGGATTGGTAACATATCTAAATACAATTGTAGATTCTTTTTTATAAGACCAGTTGCTCCTACTAGTATTGGAACTATCTGGGCATCTTTCTTCCACATGGCTCTTGTTTCTGCCTGCAGATCCTGATATTTTATGACTTTGTGTCCCTCTGTACACAATATACTGTAGTCAGTGGGTGTGGTGATTTCAATCATCAATGCTACTTTTGTCTTCTTTTCATGGACTACTATATCTGGTTTTCTAGAATCTATCTTTTGAACTGTTGGTAATGAGTGATCCCATCTGATATAAACTTCATTTTCTATGATGCCTTGCAGCTCATGTTTCCAGTGTTTTTCAGCCACTTCAGTACCATAATGTTTGCTCAATCCCCAGTGCAACAGTCTTGTCACATTATTATGCCTTTCAGAATACAGTCCTTCTGCCATTAGTATGTCACAACCAGCAACGAGATGTGCAATTGTTTCCAAATCATTTTTACAAACCTACATTTGTCGGTTTCCTCCCACATGTTCAATGGACTTTGTAAACCAGTGTGAACGTAGCCCACTATCTTGGGCCGCCAATACTAACCTTTCATATCTTGGTTTGAATTTGTCTCTCCTTAACCATTCTTCCATTTGTTCTTGATCAACATGAGGTTGTTCGAGAAGATCTCTATACTTGCAACTACACTTATTTTCCACATTTCTTGCCTTCTCATCTGGTCCTTCACATTATATTATTTCTTTTGTTTTTGGCACATTCAGTTGCTGCCTGATTTGTATCTACTTCTAGTTTGATTTCCATTCCAGCATGACGCCAATATGCTTCTGCTAGATTAAGCAGGGAAGTCATCTTAGATTCATTCTCCTCATGTTTCAAAACTTTAACTACATTTGGGTCTTGTGAGGTCAGCAATTATATGTGGATGTATACATGGAATCAATTTCAAGGACACCAATCTCTGCTTCAGAATGGGGAATATATAATCTTGGTATATATTGACTTTTATAAATCATTTGGTGAGCATGAAGCATCCTTGTTTTCCTGTCTAATCTATCCAAAATATTTTGGGGCAAATCAGTCACTCCAAAACTGTAAGTTAGGACAGGAAGAGCAAATTGGTTTATAGCTTGAATTTTGTTCCCAGATGTCAATGCTGTTTTCAGGATTAATTTAAGTTTTCTAAAGTATTCCTTACTAAGATTTTTTAGCATTTGTTCATGTTTTATTGTTGATCCTTCATCAATTTCCAAATACTTATACACTCCCTCTTGCTCAAGTTCATGTCACATTCTTGTCCCAATCTGATGTTTTCCTGGTGCTGCAGTTTTCCTGCTTTAAAGGTTGCTTTTGCACATTTATCAAGACCAAATGACATTCTTATATCATCTGAAAAAGTCTTGACAACCTGCAGTTGTGCTTTCAGTTCCTCATCTGATGAGGTATACAGCTTTAAATAATCGACAAAGAGAAGATGAGAAGTCTTTACAGTTTGCTGTTATCTAGGAGCCAAATTATTGCCATGGCCTAAGCTGTTAAGTAAACAGCTTAATGGATTAAGGGAAAGGCAGAATAACAGGGTCTATATTATAAGTTCGAAGTTTGAAAACTTTGAATCTCATATGATCGACATCATATGAGCAAAGTTTTCAAACATTGAACGTTTCAATGGAGATCGGCATAGGGAATATTTCTCTTCACTTTAATGCAATGCAATCTCGGAGTTGGTAGTGGGAGGTGTCGGGGGTGCAGGGGGGCTTGCTCCCCTGCGTAGAGTATTCAGGTAGGTTTTTTTTATTTTTAGTTTGTTTATATTTTATGTTCATATGGAGTTGATCATATGAGATTCGAAGTTTTCAGACTTTGAACATATAATATAGACCCGAATAACAATGGTGGCAGAGTATCACCATGGAATATCCCCCTTTGAATTTTTATCCCTGGGATAATAATTTTTCCTTTATTATGGTTTAATTGCGAAGTGGTCTGCCACTGTTACATGGTCACTGTAATGTAGTCAATCAGTGCATGGTGTATCTTATACATTTTTAAGCACTCTTTTATCCATGAATCTGGGATACTATCAAATGCTTTTTTTGTAGTCAGTCCATGCCAAACATAGATTCTTTCTCGGTTTACAGTTCTCCACTATGACTTTATTTAACACAAATGATCCTTTATTCCATATGACTTTTTATTGCCCTTTTTTTCTGTTGCCATAATTGAATTTTCTTGTGAATGGCTATAAACTTGGTCGGCATCAGTTCCCGTGTATAGTTTATATGTCATCAGAAGGTATTGATTTATAATTTGTAGGGTAGCTTGCAGGTTCACTCTTATGTAGGAGCATTGTTTTTCCTGTTGTTAGCCAGGTTGGTGTCTGTTCAGGGTGCGCATAAAAATAGTTCTTACTCATGGCTAAATCTTTGTGCAAAGATGTTAATACCTTTAACCAGAAGTTAAGTACTGCATCTGGGCATGGGGTTTGCAAATTAGACACTTTCCTGAACTTTGTCTCAATCTCTCTGGCTATTACTTCAACCCATTTCATATCCAGTAACTTTAAACTTCTTATTCTTTCTTTTAGTTCTTTTATCCATTTAGCATCTTTGTTATTTTCCATAGGATCTTCGTAGATACTTTTCCAAAATGTAGTTATATCTACTTTTTTGGCAGTCTTTCAATTCCTTTTACCTTTTTTCCCCAATTCTCTATAAAACGTTTTAGAGTCATCAATAATTTGCTTATTTTGTACTTTTCCTTTATATTTATCTGTGTATCTTCTAAGTTTTTTCCGCCTGTGCTGAAAGTTTTAATTTGTTATTTGCGATAGTACATGATAGATTGCCTGTTCTAAAACTGTGCATTGCTTTTGTCACAGCTATCTTTTTTAGTATTTTTGTTCATCTATTCCCACTTCTATAGTCTTCTAACAGTGACACCTTTAAAATGTTCACAGTGAAAAATTCAGCAGACAGTACACATGCCCAGGTATAATACAAAACCAAAGAATTATTGTAAGTGCTTTCGCATTGTCTCACACAACCCTTCCTCAGACAATGAATCTAACACATACATTCACAAATTTAAATTGAATGGTTACCAATTGAAAGGTAAAATCAAGACACCTCAGAAGTGACGTGACACAATACTGAAATACATCGCTGAGACATTACAATTAAATAAGCTCTTTTTTATGTTGGAAAGTGCAATTATTCAGTGCCATATACAGCCAACAGACTTTCATCTGTGGAAATATTTCTATTAAGTAAATACCCAGTTGAGCCAGCTCCAGTAATGCAGAAGAATGTGCCCCAGAAAACTGCCAAGGAGATAACAGACAATGAACTTCCAAAGCTGTACGGCTCCTTGCACACATTAAAACTGTCAGGCAGATCAAGCTGAGCTGAATGAAAGACAAGTTTGAGTGCCAAGCCCTTCAGAACTCTTCATGCCAACAGAGAGAGGGAGGCTTAGCCTTGAAAGGACAATGCTATGAAGAACAAAAATAAGTAATTATACCCAGGCATAAACAACATATCAAAAACCAAGGGGGTGGAGGGAGGGAGTAGCTACTGCTGCAGTGATCATTCGTACATCTTTCATATATCTTCTGAGATTTGATGGGACATTGATCCATTATCAGTTGAGGTATCAGAGGAGGCTTTGCAGAACAAAAGTGATACTAACCCTAAACCTGATGGTGTACCCATGTTACAGCTCATAAGGAACAACATTTCATAGTCGTTTTTCTAATGGTTATGCTGCTATAACAAGATGCTGCTAACAACATAGAGGATTATGACTGGGTCGCTGATCATAACCAGCTTAGTATGCGTTTGAGACATGGATGCCAACAAATTCACCTCGAGAGTGAAGCTCGTAAGGTGAGCCTTAGCATCTACTTCAAAAACACATCATTTAGAGTTATGATTAAAGATGCAATCATAATTCTTTGTTGTGCATGGAGCTTAACTTTTCCATGAACTGCTTGTTAGAGAGAAATGAAAAGAAGGTGTTTTGTCAGATATCAAAGCCATAAAGCAGTTAGCAAGTGCTATCAGCAAGACAGTGTAACTAGGTTTCTTAAATTACAGAAAGCCAGGGACACATTACTGGCACAGACCACAGGCAGAAACAAATCTCTTTTTAATTCTGCCATTGTCATTTGTTTGCCACTTCTTGCAGATTTAACTGCCTTTTGCAGTTCCCGATCTTAACAAGATGGTGCTTAACAATTGTTCGATTGGGTCTTGCACTGTAGATGTGCTTAACTGATTTGCCTTTTCCTTGATACTGGAGCATAATTACAGTGCTCTGTGCACTATTACAAGACTATATCTATGTCATGCATTCTCGGAAATGTTTATCCATGACATGAGTTCCATCACCACAGAGCTATACAATGCTAGATTAGCAGGTAAAGCATACATTTGTGTTAATAAATACTGATGTTCCCCTTAGAATGCAGCCATTAATTAGTTAACATCATTACCTAGCAGTTTGTTAGCTTCCATAACACTGAAAATATGCTAGTAGACTAGTAACTACAAAACCTGCAGACTTAAAAACAGGAACCCTTTCTGAAGTACTTAACCCATCTTGTATTATTCAGTTGTAAAGTGATTCATTAAATAATTTAGTTAATGCACACAGTTATTTATCTACAAAGACTCTCGATATGAGCACTCTAGGATTAATATGTGTAGCATATTATTACATAGAGGTGCAGAAAGAAAGAAGGAAATGACGTCTTGTTTTTCCTGTTATATGAAAAATCAGATCTCATTTGTTTGCAAGTACACTCATATCCATACACATCCGTACACGTGCAGTTTTGGTTCGATTACCCCACCCCTCCCCCACTTTAACTCCTTGACTAGAGTAAGCATGCATATTGAACAGTAGCAGCACACCATGCAGTGCTATTTCAAATAGTTACCTGCATAATCTTACTATCTGAAGAAAAAATGTTACATATGATATGTAAAACGTGAGCTCAGTTCACATTTATTAGTGTACTTATTTGATTAAGTACTATATAACACCTGGGCTATGCCTGCAAATGATCCAGTTAGATCAGTGCACTACCCTGGTAAACAAATCTGAATAAATAAATATAATAATGTTAAAAGAATAAATAAATGTACCACTGAAATACTAAATGACAATAATAACAACAACAAAAAAAAGATGGACAGCTGTAATTGCATAGATGGAAAAACAAAAACATGAGCATGGTGCAGGTGACTTAAGTTTTACAAGTGACTTGGGAACCTGCTGGAGCTGCAAAAGAAAAATGAGGAAAGGTGAGGCCTGTGTACTCATTTCTGCTTGGGAAGAGGTATGGGGTAATATGCTGACAGGGGCATGTCACTCTTGTATATCCAGATGGGGAGTGCAGATACAAACACCTGCCCTTTTAGGATTCTATAAAAATGTAAACATAGACTTGCACTTGAAAATGTATAATGTTTAAAAGAGACAACACAACACCAACCGATAAGCATTTCAAAAGCAGACTATTGCTTAATTCTTCTTACAGATGAGAATAAGGAGAGTGTTGTTGGTGCAACACCATGAGAATTGTAAGTGAAGACTTGACATCAGTAGGCAGAACACTTCTCATTAAACACACCAACACATTTTTGCTTCATTCATCTGCTAGTTTACAGACTTAGAAAATAATAAAATACAATAATACTAATAATAATAATAATAATAATAATAATAATAATAATAATAATAATAATAATAATAATAATAATAATAATACAAACGTCCTTACACAGGATGTAGGAATTCCAGTCAACTATACAAAACTATAACTGATGATAATAAATTAACTCCTGCCCAGTGCAACTGCCGACTGGCAAT
This sequence comes from Protopterus annectens, assembly GCF_019279795.1. Lineage (NCBI taxonomy): Eukaryota > Metazoa > Chordata > Ceratodontiformes > Protopteridae > Protopterus > Protopterus annectens. The sequence goes on from NC_056725.1 coordinate 322,417,283, forward strand.
ACAAACTACCAGGCAAGGCACATGTTGTACACATAACCTCTTTTGAGCCAGTGCCCTGGCATAGAGGGATAAAGCTCTGAATGATGCCTAGATGACTCAGGTTGGATTAGTGGCTCAGGCATCTGAAGTGCTTGAGGGGAGGACCACCTTTCTTGTCCTGAGGAAAGAAGAAATAGCATGTGCCTATGGCAAATGAAGTGGACAGATTAGGCCCTTGGATTCCAGCGAAATAGTTAATTAATGCTTCCTGGTGGTCGGTAGTGTGACTTGTAGACATCAAGTCCTTGGAGAATAGTTTGGAATAGTCTTCGCATTGAATTAACCCCACACACACAATGTAAAGTAGTGGAGAAAATAATCCCATGACAGAAGTTATGATGTGGACCTGGGGTAACCTGATCTACTATAGGTCTCCAAACCTTAATCCTAATTATTCCAGGGAAGACCAGAAGGGGTGGGTAGACCTGATGAATGAGAAGAGGCACTGAAGTTCACTGCTGGTTAGTTGTGTGAGAGACAAAACTAGAAGCAAAAATAAACAAATAAATAGATAAAAATAATCTTCTTCTTCTTTCGGTTGCTCCCATCAGGGGTTGCCACAGCAGATCAACTGTTCCATTTCTTCCTGTCCTATGCATCTTGCTCTGTCACACCAACCACCTGCCTGTCCTCTCTCATCACATCCATAAATCATATCTTAGGCCTTCCTCTTTTCCTGTTACCTGGCACCTTCATCCTTAGCATCTTTTTTCCCAATATACTCTGCATCCCTCCTCAGCACATTTCCAAACCAATATAATTTTGCCTCTCTGGCTTTGTCTCCAAACCTTCCAATGTGGGCTGACCCTCTAATATACTTATTCCTAATCCTGTCCATCCTTGTCACACCCAGTGCAAATCTTAACATCTTCAACTCTGCCACGCCAAGCTCTGACTCCTGCCTTTTTGTCAATGTCACTGTCTCCAACCCATATAACATAGCTGGTGTCACTACGCTCTTGCAGACCTTCCTTTTCACTCTTACTGTTACTTGTCTGTCACAAATCACTCCTGACACTCTTCTCCACCCACTCCATCCTGCCTGTACTCTCTTCTTCACCATTCTTCCACACTCACCATTACTCTGAACTGTTGATCCCAAGTATTTAAACGTATCCACCTTCACCACCTCTACTCCCTGCATCCTCACCATTCCTCTATCCTCCCTCTCATTCACACACATATATTCTGTCTTAGTCCTGCTGACCTTCATTCCTCTTCTCTCTAGAGCATATCTCCACCTCCCCAGGGTCTCCTCCACCTGTTCCCTACTCTCACTGCAGATCACAATGTCATCTGCAAACATCATAGTCCACTGGGACTCCTGTCTGATCTTGTCTGTCAACCTGTCCATCACCGTTACAAATAAGAAAGGGCTCAGAGCTGAACCTTAATGTAATCCCACCTCCACCTTAAATGCATCTGTCACTCCCACCGCAGACCTCACCGCTGTCACACTACCCTCTTACATATCCTGTGCCACTCTTACATGCTTCTCTGACACTCCCGACTTCCTCATACAATACCACAACTCCTCACTAGGCACCCTGTCATATACTTTCTCTAAATCCACAAAGACACAATACAACTCCTTCTGACATTCTCTGTACTTCTTCATCAACACTCTCAAAGCAAACATTGAATCTGTAGTGCTCTTTCCTGACATGAAACCATACTGCTGATCACTAATCATCACCTCCCTTCTTAATCTAGCTTCCACTACTCATTCCCAAAACTTCATGCTGTGACTGATCAATTAAATCCCTCTGTAGTTACTATAATAAACTCATTCCACAGCCTTTTCAAATGAATGGATTAACAAATACAGAGGGAGTTGTTCATGTGGTACATGAAATATCTTATACAATGATATTAGGTTATATAATCTTACAATGCAAAATACTTAATATGAAACAATGTGCACTTTTTACATACTCTATACAGGCATGTGTGTGCGTGTGTTCTCACATTCATGCATGCATAACTATGTCTTTATGTCTAGCTCTTTATATATATATATATATATATATATATATATATATATATATATATATATATGGATCTACTTTGTTTCACTGAAAGCTCATTTCACTGAATTTGAATTTACCCTAACCAAATAGCTGAAAGCTCAAATTACTGAAAACTCTTTTCACCAAATTTCATTTCACTGAAGTGAAGTAATCACACTGTATAGAGTACTGTAAGGCAAGTAAAAGGTATATGCCCTTTTCCCCACTTTAGTGCAGTCCTGGAGTTAGTATATATAGTTAGGGGGGTGTGGGGGTTGTAGCCCCCCCACCTAGTTTGGTTTTATATTATATTTCACTGAAAGCTTCAAAACAATATATTTTAAACCATAGACATGCATACTTACAACACCAGTGAATAACTGTTTTCAGACAACAATATATACCCAAACTAAGTGGGGGTATAAACCCTCCACACACCCCCAGTGTGAGGGGCTGTGTCCACCACCCCCCTAACTTTATATACTAACTCCAGGATCACAGAACAGTGTGGAAAAAGGCATATACCTTTTACTTGCCTTAGAGTACTCTACACTACACCAGTAGTACACCAGTACTTCACTCTAGTGAAATGATATTCGGTGAAATGAGTTTTCAGTAATTTGAGCTTTCATTGATTTGGTCTGATGAATTCAAATTTAGTGATTCATTGAAATGATATTTCAATAAAACAAAGTAGACCCATATATATATATATATATATATATATATATATATATATATATATATATATATATGTGTGTGTGTGTGTGTGTGTACATGTGTGTGCGTGGCAAGAGGGAAGCCCTCCTGAAATCCCCACACTATTGCTTATCTGAGATTGCACAGCAGCGAGATATGTGTAAAGTCCCAGACCCCACTGTAATGCAGTCTTGCATGGAAAGCAGCCAGCAGACTAAAAATGTAAGAATTCAATCTTTGTGTCTACATCTATCTATTTATATATCATCCTCATTCTCATCATCCCCTCTTTTCTCATTTCCTACTTGTGGTCAGCGTGTCGTGTCAAATATTGCCATAATTCACTTCAGTGCAACACTCCTGCCTTCTTTGACACTCATGTGTGACTGTCGTATGTCTTCTGTTATACAATCCATCCACCTCTTGGCTAGATACCCTTGTTTCCTCGTGCCTTCTTCCTGTCTGTCCCAGATCCCAGATCTTCTCCAGATGGTTTTCTACTTTTCTGCACGTCTGCACCACTGTAATCTGTTTGTTTTGACCTTTTTGCAATTGTGGCCACTTTTGCTTCTGCTCTAATGTTGTCATTTCTTTATCTGTCCCACAATGTGCATCCTACCACCCATCTCAGCCAACAAAACTCTATCACTTCTTGCTTCCTCAACTGATTTGCGTTTACTGCCCAGGTCTGTTTTTCTTTCAGTAGTATTGGTCGCATCATTGTTTTGTACACCTTACCTTTTAGATTTTTTTGGCATCCTTCTGTTACACACTACACCAGACACTCTATATCATTTGGCTGAATCACCCAGATTCTAACTTTGATCTCTTCATTCAGGCTTCCCTTCTCCTCAACCACCACTCCCAGATACTGGAAGCTGTTAATCTGTTCCTCTGTCTTCACTTCTATCTCAATTTTCTGCTTCTTCTGATTTCCCCAGTTTGCTACCATTTCCGCTGTCTTATCTGTACTCATCTCTTCTATATCTCTCAAGTGATCTGGTGTGTGTGTGTGTGTGTGTGTGTGTGTGTGTGTGTGTGTGTGTGTGTGTGTGTGTGTGTGTGTGTGTGTGTGTGTGTAAAGTTCACATCTTAGCAATGGCTATTTTTACTGCCACTCATAATTGAGTGATACATGCAGCCTTCACTGTACCTTGCTTAAAGTTGTTTTCACTTTGGTCACAGTTTTATGACAATTAATTTAGCATATGTAATGTAGTAGGTATAATAGGCGTTATGGATATTGTCTATTTCATATACACATTTATTTATTACTGCTCTGATAATTGAGAAATTTTAGATGGCATACTGTAAATAAATAGTGCTTTTTTGTTCAGTGTTACCATTAGAAATCGCTTGCTCTTTTCTCTGGTACCTAGACAAAGGAAGCTGAGACTTTAGCACACAAAGGAAATTAACTGCTTATATATTATGTACTAAAAAGCTAATCAGTTGAATAAAATACCAAGCACATAAACTTAACTAGCCAGCATACCGCAGCAGCTTTAATAAATAATTCCATCATCTGACTTATTTCCAAATGTCCAGAAGGTGACATGATTCCCATGAATCCTCAGTGTCCCAGGATCAACTGGCTGGAAGAAAAAAGAAGCTAAGCTTATATCAGGGGATAGGGAGATGGCTATGAAAGAAAGGATTAAGAAAAAATGTATTAGGTATAGGCAGAGACATGCAAATAATTTTACCATTTGACAATGTTTTCCCTTAAATGAAAATTAGTGCAAAAAGTTGATGTCTTACTGAAGTTATTACTAAAATGTTTAGTTAAATTTTCCAGTGTGCGGTACTATCATGAACTTCTGTGCAAGCAACAGAATTCATAGAGATGAGTTCATGACAGCAGAGGGAGTATGCCCCATTTCAGCTACTCATAACTAATTGCCATTTTTTTATATCCAGAGAAACATCCAAACTCTTTAAAGACACAAGAATAAAACTTTATGAAACGGAATGTTTTCCAATGTAAATATCAACATACAGGTTCTGCTCCTACATACTTGGATATGAAAAAATACAACTTCGAGATAAATACCAAGAGAAAATGTACAGTAGTAAAAACATATGTTTCTTTTCCTTTTCTCACAGTTTCTTGACAATGAAGACAGCATTAACGTACATTGGAAATAGTTATTCCCTAGTCACATAAATATAAATAAGAGTCTGTCAGCAAACAGTGAAGTGATGTTTATTGTTGAGTCATCATTTCACTGAATATTTGGGCTAAGGCATTTGTCTAGGGTACCATATACAGATGGTCTAGTTTCAGTCAACTATATCATTTTATTATGTGATTTCATTTTTTCAATCTTTTTTATTTATTTATTTTTTCTGTAGGCAAGGAACTATAGATACATTTTTTTTGCTTTTATGCACTTCAGCTTACTTTTCTTTACTTTTGTTAGCAAGTCAGAAGTGTCTTATGTGATTCATTGCATGTCTGCATGTCGGATAAGCTTAGTTTTCCATAGTCTGGCATCTCTGAACCATTCCTTGCTGGCTTGTTGCTTGGCTGTTCTTTCTTTTGATATTATGTCATAAACACTGTGCTTCTCTTGTTTTATTTATATATCTTATCTGATATCTAGCTATCTATATATGGAACAAAGGATCATTTGTTGTTAAATAAAATCATACTGGAGTACTGCAAAAAGGGGAAGAATTTATGTACAGCATGGATTGACTATAAAAATACATTTAACAGTATCCCACATTCACGGATAAAAGAGTGCTTAAAAATGCACACCCTACACCGATCGACTACATTACAGTGACCATGAAACTGTGGCAGACCACTTTGCAATTAAGACTTGATTTGTTTGTGTCTTTCGGCTTTTCCAGTTAGGGGTCGTCACAGCGGAACTCCGGTCCGCTAATGATTGGCAGTAGAGTTTTATGTGCTGGCTTGCCGGGCCTAACACACAACCTTCAATGAAGGAACGCCCGTTCACGCATGTCGCCACACAGAAGACGCTCTAACTGAGAATCGAACGGGCAACGTCTAACTGTGAGGCGACAACGCTACCGCAGCACCACCACCACCACAGTAAGGACATATTATTATCCCAGGGATAAAAATTCAAAGGGAGATATCCCAGGGTAACTCTCTGTCACCATTCCTATTCTGTCTTGTCATTAACCCATTAAGTTGTTTACTTAACAACTTAGGCCATGGCTATAGTTTGGCTCCTAAACTCTTCTCATCTTCTCTTTGTCAATGATTTAAAACTGTATAGCACATCAGATGAGGAAATGAAAGCACAACTGCAGGATGTCAAAACTTTTTCAAATGATATAACAATGTCATTTGGTTTTGATAAGTGTACAAAAGCAACCTTTAAAGCAGGAAAACTGCAGCACCAGAAAAACATCAGTTTGGGACAAGAATGTGATATAAAAGAACTCGAGCAAGAGGGAGTGTATACATATTTGGGAATTGATGAAGGATCAACAATAAAACATGAACAAATGTGAATAAAACTTAATAAGAAATACTTTAGACAGCTTAAATTAATTCTGAAAACAGCATTGGTATCATTGTCATCATCTTTCGGCTGTTCCCATTAGGGGTCGCCACAGCGGATCATCTGTTTCCATTTCTTCCTGTCCTCTGCATCTTGCTCTGTCACACCAACCAACTGCATGTCCTCTCTCACCACATCCATAAACCTTATCTTAGACCTTCCTCCTTTCCTGTTACCTGGTAGCTTCATCCTTAGCATCTTTTTCCCAATATACTCTGCATCCCTCCTCAGCACATGTACAAACCAATGTAATCTTGCCTCTCAGGCTTTGTCTCTGAACCTTCCAACCTGGGCTGACCCTCTAATATACTTATTCCTAATCCTGTCCACCCTCGTCACACACAGTGCAAATCTTAACATTTTTAACTCTGCCACATCCAGCTGTAACTCCTGCCTTTTTGTCAATGGCATTGTCTCCAACCCATATAACATAGCTGGTCTCACTACCCTCTTGTAGACCTTCTCTTTCACTCTTACTGATACCCGTCTGTCATAAATCACTCCTGACACTTTTCTCCACCCACTCCATCCTGTCTGTACTCTCTTCTTCACCTCTCTTCCACACTCACCATTATTCTGAACTGTTGATCCCAAGTATTTAAACTCATCCACCCTCACTACCTGTACTCCTTGCATCCTCACCATTCCTCTATCCTCCCTCTCATTCACACACACACATATATTTTGTCTTAGTCCTGCTGACCTTCATTCCTCTTCTCTCTAGAGCATATCTCCATCTCTCCAGAGTCTCCTCCACCTGTTCCCTGCTCTCACTACAGATCACAATGTCATCTGCAAACATCATAGTCCACGGGGACTCCTGTCTGATCTCATCTGTCAACCTGTCCATCACCATTGCAAATAAGGAAGGGCTCAGAGCTGATCATTGATATAATCCCACCTCCACCTTAAGCTCATCCATCACTCCCACCGCAGACCTCACCGCTGTCTTACATACTTCTCTGACACTCCCGACTTTCTCATACAATACCACAACTCCTCTCTAGGCACCCTGTTATATGCTTTCTCTAAGTCTACTAAAACACAATACAACTCCTTCTGACCTTCTCTGTACTTCTCCATCAACACTCTCAGAGCAAACATCGCAGCGTTGGTATCTAGGAACAAAATCCAAGCTATAAACCAATTTGTTCCTCCTGTCCTAACTTACAGTTTTGGTGTGATTGACTGGCCCCCAAACATGTTGGATAGATTAGACAGGAAAACAAGAAAGATGCTTCATGCTCACCAAATGATTTATAAAAATCAATATGTACCAAGATTATATATAACCCGTTCTCAAGGAGGGAAATTGATTACATGTGTAGATCTGCAATCGTGGGACTCCACAGATATCTGCTGACCTCACAAGACCCAATTGTAGTGAACGTTTTGAAACATGATGAGAATAAATCTAAGATGACTTCTCTGCTTATTTTAGCCGAAGCATATTGGCATCAAGCAGGAATGGAAATCTAACCAGACATAGATAAAAATCAGGCAGCAACTGAATGTGCCAGAAAACAAAAGAAAGAATATAAGGTGAAGGACCATATGAGAAGGCAAGAAATGTGGAAAAAGCATAAATATAGTTGCAAATATAGAAAACTTCTGGAAGAACCTAATGTTGATCACGAATGAACACAGGAATGGTTAAGGAGAGGTGAATTCAAACCAAGAGATGAAAGGTTAATATTAGTAGCCCAAGATAGTGGGCTATGTACATGCTGGTTTACAAACTCCATTGAACATGTGGGAGAAACAGACAAATGTAGGTTTTGTAAAACTGAATTGGAAACATTTGCACACCTTGTTACTGGTTGTGACATACTAATGACAGAAGGACTGTATACTTAAAGGGATAATGATGTGGCAAGACTGTTGTATTAGGGATTGTACAAACATTATGGTATTGAAGTGGCTGAAAAACATTGGAAACGTGAGCCACAAAGCATCATAGAAAATGATGAAGTTTATTTCACATGGGATCACCCATTACCAACAGTTCAAAAGATAGATGCTAGAAAACCAGATATAGTGATCCAAGAAAAGAAGACAAAAGTATCATTGATCATTGAAATTTCTACACCGATTGACTACAGTGTCTTGCTTACAGAGAGACACAAAGTCATAAAATATTAAAATCTGCAGGCAGAAATGAGAGCAATGTGGAAGAATGGTACCCAGACAGTTCCAACAGTAGCTGGAGCAACGGGTCTTATAAAAAAGAATCTAAAATCGTATTTAGATATGTTACCAATTCATGTAGCCCCATACGAATTGCAGAAGGAGTCATTACTGGGCACATTGCGAGCCCTGCGAAGAGCACTTTTGGCTGACATCAAAGATTGAAACAATACTAATTTAATGAACTTTAATCATACTTTGACTTAGGAATGGGGTCCATTCTCATCATAGTATTAGAAACCCAAAGGATTTGGAGAAATTAAAAAAACAGATAGATATAGTCTAACATCTCTCTGAAAACAAGTATGTAGTTCAGGATTTTCAGTTTCATTGTTTTCATCTTGCAAAAATAACAATCATGATTATGGGCATTCAGTATTTCAAAGTAGACCCACCTATATACATATATATATATATATATATAAATATACACACACACACACACATATATATATATATATATATATATATATATATATATATACATACATATATAGATATATATATATGGATATATATATATATATATATATATATATATATATATATATATATATATATATATATATATATATATATATATATATTTATATAGCTTAGTGGTGAAGGTCTTTGTCTCCCATGCAGAAGGTACAAGGTTCAGTAATGACCTCCAACCAATGCCTGTTTGAAGTTTGCATGTTCTCCCTGTGCCCCCGTGGGGATTCTTCCATGTCCAAAAAACATGCTGAGTGTTTCCATCTCAAACTCACCAATGAATGGAGCCGCAGGCAGCAGCACAACTCTACATGGTGCCCTATAGGGGGAAGAGTTGTACAGACCAACCACAGTGGGCATCTACTGAGGTGCACAGTATCCTCATGATAGTAGAACACAGATTACAGACTGCACGCCGTGGCTGGGCTAGCCACTCAACGGTGTAAAATATGGCTCTAGGTGATTCGGTCATGTTGACTAAAGTCAGCAAAAGTGGGTTGAGGACCTGGCCTAATCTGACCCATGCCAGGGACCCATGCTAACTGTGGGAGGGGTATATGTGCCCCTACTGGCCAGTGTGTGCCCGGCATAAAGCCCAAAAGCACTGGGTCAATCTACTGGCTGGCCGGTGTCTACTTGCCCAGCCCGGGTTACCTAGGATAGCTCTGTTGATGTAAAATCTCTTGCTGGACTTAAAACCAACCAACCTGCCAAACATGAACTGAGAATTGTTACGCTTAATGTAGGTTCACTGACAGGATGCAGCTTGGAAGTGGATGACATGTTGATATGGAGGAGGCTGGACATCCTATGTATCCAAGAGATGAGATGGTAGGGCAGTGCAGCAAATCCACTTGGCTTGGATATTACTCAGGTGGAGGGCAGGCTAGAAATGGTATAGGAATTGTGGTGAGAGACAGACTTCAGAAGGCAGTAAGGGATATCACCAGAATTTATTACAGACACATGGCAATCAGGCTCCAGTGTAATGATAGTGCAGTATTCATAATCTCAGCCTATGCCCCACAGCAGGGCTGTGATAGTGAGGAAAAGAGTGCATTCAGACAGCTGTTGCAGGACCTATTAGATAAAGCAGGACAACATGAATTGGTGGTCATAATGGGTGACTTGAATGCAGATACTGGGACAGACAGAAAAGGATATGAGGACTGCCTGGGTCCACATGGGTGGGGCAACAGGAATAAAGAAGGAGAAGCCATTCTAGACTTCTGTCTGAAAATGGCTTGATAGTAGTCAACACATGTTTCAGAATGAGAAACAGTTACAAGATCACATGCAAGAGTAGTCAACATGCATCTCAGGAAGACTTCCTCCTAGTAAGGAAAAGGCACTGGGGCAGAATCCATGACTGAAAAGTCATCCCCTGTGAAATAGACAGCCCACAGCATAAACCACTAGTTGCCACAATCAGTTGCAAGCAGTGGTCAGAGAAGGCTCTAAGGTCAACAGAGACCAGGCTGAAGACCTGGAGGTTGACTGGAGAGAAAGTACAACAGTTCAAGGAATTACTCAGGGCTCCAGCACCCAAAGAAGAGGAGGAAATAGGTGGAGTTGAAGAAGAATGGCAGTGCCTAAAAACAGCATGTGTTAGGACTACAGAAAAGATATGTGGCCGAGACAGATATGGAAATAAGGTACATAAGGAAAGCTGGTGGTGGAATGCAGAAGTCCAGGAAGTCATCAAAAGATAAAAGCAGTGCACGAAGAAGTGGGAGACAGAAAAGACTGATCAGGCTAGGAAGGACTACTAGTTGGCTAAAAAAGAAGCTAAGAAAGAAGTTGCAATAGCAAAGAATAGGACATTGGAGGCACTGTACCGACTTCTGGAAAGTGACTCAGTAAGGGGCACAAAGAAACTATATCAGGTTGCAAGGCAAAGACAGAAAGATAAAGAAGATAGTCAGAAACCCTTCATAAGGGATGCCAGCAATAACCTGCTCACCAGTCCAGAGGACATCAAAGGCAGATGGAAGGAGTATTTCCAGCAGCTTCTGAATGAAGAAAACCCCACAGAAGCGGTACTGCCCTATAAACAGCCTACAATGAGAGTAGAAGAAGAAGAGGAGCTCACCGTAGAAGAAGTAAGAACAACACTAAGGAAGATGAAGACAGGGAAAGCAGCAGGCTCAGATGAGGTCAAAGCAGATATGATAAAGATGCTGGGTGAGATAGGGGAGAAATGGCTCCTGAGGGTACTAAGAGCAGTGAGGAGAGAAAGGCGTATCCCGGATGACTGGAGAATAAGCATACTCATGCCAGTGCACAAAAACAAAAGGGACATTCACAACTGTGGATAGTTCAGAGGCATCAAACTCCTATCGCATTGCATGAAAGTTCTAGAGAGGGTGATTGATAAACGGATACGCAGAGTAGTAGAATGTAAGATGAGAGATGAGCAGTTTGGATTCAGATCAGGATGCAGCACAATTGACCTGATGTTTGCATTGAGACAGACACTTGAGAAGAAGCTAGAGATGAGGAGAGAGTCCAACTGGGCATTCCTAGCCTTGGAGAAAGCATATCACAAGGTCTCAAGAAAGCTGATCTGGGCAGTACTGCGGTGGTTTGAAGTCCCAGAAACATTGGTAGAGTTAGTGCAGGCTATGTATAAGGACCCAATGACTCAAGTACAGACAATGTTCACAGAGGGGTTCCCAGTGGGAGTGGTTGTACATCAGGGTTCAGCTCTGAGCTCACTGCTGTTCATACTGGTGATGGACTACATTAGCAAACAGGTTGGAGGGGACGAATCAACAAAGCTGCTGTATGCAGATGATGTAGCAGTACAGGAAGACTGAGCTAGAACTTCAGCAAATAGGAGAATGGAATGCAAATCTGAAGGCACATGGGATTAAACTAAGCACAGATAAGACAGTGGTAAAGGCAGCAAATTGGGGAAATCAGAAGAAGTTGAGAATAGACAGAAGGAAAGATACTGGAAAAGGTAAACAGCTTCAAGTATCTGGGAGGAGTAGTTGAGGAGAAGGACAGTCTGAATGAAGAGGTCAACTGGCATAGAGTATCAGGAGTAGTCTATGACAGAAGATTGCCAAAGAAGCTGAAAAGCAAGGTGTACAAGACAGTGGTGTGACCAGTACTACTGTATGGTTCAGAAACCTGGACGGTAAAGGCAGAACAATTGAGGAAGCTAAAGGTGATGGAAATGAAGTGCCTGAGAAAGATGGTAGGATGCACACTGTGGGACAGATGAAGAAATGAGGACATAAGAGAAAAAGCCAAAGTAGCTCCAATTACAGAAAAGATAAAAGTGAACAGATTATGGTGGTTTGGGCACATGTAGAAAAGCAGAAGACAATCTGGTGAGGAAGATTTGCGACAGAGAGGAAGAAAGTAAGAGGAAGCGAGGACATCCAGCAAAGAGGTGGATGGATTGTGTGAAAGAAGATATGTGACAGTCAGGCATGAGTGTTGAAGAAGACAGGAGTTTGGCACTGAATCGAGAGAGTTGGCAACTGTTAACACGATACCCCGACACCATGTAGAAAAATGGGAAAAAGGAGGCTGATGATGATGATGATTTATATATATATATATATATATATATATATATATATATATATATATATACATATATATATTTATATATATATATATATATATATATAGAGAGAGAGAGAGAGATGTATGCATATTTATGGGGGAGGAAGTATTACATCAATTACTGCTTAAGGAAACATAAAAACAAACAAATCTAAACCAAATGAATACAGAAAGCAAGCACTTTTTCAGTGAACTAAACAGAAACACATGCACTCACAAATAAACAAATAAAACTAACCAAACATCCATGCACGCATTGAATAGTGGTACAAATAGGGAACTGGATTTTGATATGACTGGGTACAGAGTTGGAGTTAAGGGCAAAAGGATGGTTCGGACTACTGTTAGCTCACATGAATAAAGGTGGCTAAGGTTATTTGCCCTGTTCACAGCCATGGTGGTGCAGTGGTTAGCATTGTTGCCTCACAGCAAGAGGTTCTCCCGTTTGATTCTTGGCTGTAGTGCCTTCTGTGTGGAGTCTGCATGTCATCCCCATGGTCGAGTGACATTAAAGACATGCAGGTAGGTGCGAGTATCAATGGGCATGCCTTAGTTGAAGGTTGCGTGTCGGGTTGGCAACTCAGCACCGTAAAAATCCACTGCCAATCATGAGCGGACCGGAGTTCTGCTGTGGTGACCCCTAACCGGGAAAACCCGAGAGTCACTAAGTGTTCAAGGAACAGCTGTGGCATTGCAAAGCTGATAAGGATGAGACCATTCACATAAATTTGTAGAGAAAGTTGCAAAGCCTTTGTGAGTATATACCTTATTATTATATCTTCATGTTCAAGTTTTTTTAGTATAATGCTTATTCAAATAGCTTCTGAAAATGATTGACTAAATACATTTTCTTACCACACTAAAATCTTTTCAAAAAAACTTTTAGGTCTAACACAGCTTTCTTGTTTGATGTGACTTGAAGTAAGCTTACAGATATTGGCTGAGGAATGAAAAACAGTAAACGCATTTTGTTTTTAAAAAAATAAAAATAAAATATTGTCTGCAATAATGGCAATCAAAGAAAGAAAGAAAGAAAGGGCCCTTATAATGTGACTTGCATAAGCTGTGTAGCATTCTATCTAATTATCATTTTTATTGTTTTAGCACTGAGAGGTATTATAGGGCCACGAAGTACTTTTGTTTTCACTTACAGTATATGATGCGCCTGTTTTGATTTTTATGTGTCTTGCACTTCCAGTGGACTAATTTTGAAGATTTCTTAGTAAGTATTTAATACCAAAAATAATTTAATAATGCACTACATAGATATAACATCCTATATATGAATTTTAAAAGTGTTTTTGTTTGATGTTGTGGAACACATTCAGTAAGTCACTATGGAAGTTAACTTGTACAATTTAGTTGACTATAAAGAATGTAGCTGGCATACAGTCTTATATGCTACTGTCCACCCATTCTTCAATCATTACCTTACTTTTATGAGAGAATTCTAAAAGCAAAGACATTGAAATGTTGGGTTATTTTTATTACTCCTTTATATGCTTAATACAGTGGTACATTAAATAACATATTAGTCCTCTGAGCTGTAGCCATGGTGGGGCAAAGGAATCAGCTGTACCGTGCATCATCTGTTATGGGGTTGGCTAACTTGGCTCTCTTCTGTGCACCATACAATATGTACAACTAATCCCATTAATGAATAGGGCTATTCATTTAAGCAGTCATAGTCAAACTCTCATATGCTTTTATAAATGACAGTCACTATTTATTTGGTGTTAAACATTTTGAAAAGGAGTTAAGCAGCTTTTGTAGGTGTGTAATAGGGCTCTCTTTTTTGCTTTAGAACCAATGCTGTTGGTTAAAAACGTAGTTTAGAAAAAGGAAAATTGTTGCACTATAGTTTAGGAAAATGTCATTTTTCTTTGAGTCCTCAACACTGGAAAACTTGAAAACAGTGTTTTTTGGTCCTCGGTTCCCTGTTGACCTAATTATAGCTCTTTTTTTTCTTTATCCAGAAGTTACAGAGTTCAAATTCTATGTCCAACAGAAGAATTTTATTGACTATTTTTTCCTAGATTTTTAGGGTGTATAAAATCAATACTATCCCTCTATAGTTATGTATTTGTTTATTTATTTATTTAGTTAATGACATTTAAGCTTGTAGAAGTCTGTTTATGACAAAGGTGCTCACTTAACTTTCCTTGTTTGCCTTTGAATAAATAGTCATTTATTTATTTACACTTAAAAGAGGATTTTTTTTCATTTTTTTTAATAATGTTTGATTCACCTGTTGGTTTCCTTGTACATTTTATTTTATTTACCAGTTATATTGTTTGAACTAGGTATGCCCATTAGTGATGAAGAATTGCTTTTAGACTACCCCCAACAAGTGTGATACCCAAATACAGAAAAAAAGAAAAACATTTTAAATTTTCAGTCGTGCACAAAAGAAGAATGTGATGAATTATACAATTCCTCCCTATTAATATTTTAAAACCTACATGCTGATTGGCCAGCCCAACCAGTGTGCCCGTTGTAAATCCCACAATATACCAACGGAAAAAGGTTTGGTTGCCCGGACTTTTTTTCCATTGGTATAAACTGCCCCAAAATTTTTTTTTTTTTTTTTAACAAAAAAAAAAAAGAGAGAGAGAGAGAGAGAGAGAGAGAGAGAAAACAGAGCAACAAAGACTTTCTTTTCTCCATTGCTTCTATTTCAAAGCTTTGATGTACTGGGTATGCGTGAGAACGCAAGACCCATATGCATGCACAGTACATCAAAAAGCAGAATCAGTATACCACAACCAGCAGAAGAACAGCAATCCGCCGTTATACAAAGACATCATTTAAGAAATGTAAGTAATTTTTTTCTTAAATAATGTCATTGTATAATAGCAATAACTGACTCCGTGGTTGTGGTATATTGAAGATTTACCCACAGTTCCTTTTGTTTAATTACTCGGCCTTTGCTCTTGTGATTAAACCACACCAACCATGGGTAAATCTTTAATATACCACACCACGTCATCGGTTATTACTTAAATGTTCTATTCAGCAGTCTAATCATTAAATATCTGCTTTCAACAGGCTGTGTCTTCCAGGTCCATTCACAGAATGTGGCCAAGAGCCCAGCAGGTAATGAAAATACATTTCAGAAAAGTTTATGCACCTTGTAGTTGTCTCTAAGTACACTCAAGGTATTTCAGAAAGGTCTAAGTTTTCTGTATTCTGAGATATTATTTGAAAGGTGAACTTGACTATTTTACTTCAACAAGATGAGTCTACTGCTCCTAGTTGCCTTTTCATGTTTAGTCTTTACAACCACCCTTTTCATGTTTAGTCTTTACAACCACCCTTTAACAATGCAACTGAATTACTTTTTTATCTGTGTGAATTAAATATGCAAACCTTTGTGCATCTACATTTTAGAATCACACTAATAAGCAAAGGACACATTGCTAGACTGTAAGGAGATAAGAACTTATATATAATGAAGGCTGATGGTGGATGGTTTGGTCCTAATTGATTCATTAATTTCAAGTGAAAATTTTTAACGTTTTTCAGTGACTGTTTTCTTTGTTTCAGGAGAGCTTCAAGGTTATGAATGTAGAAGGTATGTAAAGAAACCTATACTTTTATTGAACCTTATTGTGACAATAATTGGGTATCCGGAGACATCCAATCTTTTTTGACCATGAATCAAATCCATTTGGTAGTTATTTTTGGTACACCTGAATTACACAAAAGTCATGTACACTCTCCTTTATGTCCTGCTGTTGTAATGTCTGGTTCAGAGACAAACCTTTGACTAGTGCTGGAAGAGGACAAACTTAAGCTGTCACAAAGAATATTAAAGTTTGTATCTCAGAAGATGTCGTTGAGAAAGTAAACCTCTATTATTACTGTCCATAATTTTTCTTCTTAAAAAACTCAGAGTTCAGATTTAATGTGCCCTAATAATCAAAGGATGGATCCATCTTTACTCCTAAATATGTAGGGCCAAGTAGCTGGAGCTGCATTTCTAACTCAGGTTTGAAATCTGATCTCCAAAGGAGTTACATTCTAGATTTTATGGGAAAATGAGGTCCTGTCCTAAATGACTTTCAAACCAGATTTGCTTGCTAACTTGTCAAACACGTTTAAAACCTTCTGTACATAAGAAAAAGGACAAGAGGAACAAATGGTACAGTATTCTGCAACCCAAGAGGCTACCACCATCTTTTACCTGAGAATTTAAACCTCCATCCAAAACAGTGTTTCTTAATATATAAACTAGGGGATTTCAAAGCAAATGTATAGCAGTATCAGGGCATGTTTCCCACTTGAGAAGGAAAAGTGATGAGTACGCTATATAAGTTATAATATATACATTCACTAGGATAATTAAAAGTTTCCACATCTTGGTGAAATCACCAGTGATACAGTGATACCAAAACAGAGTAAAACTACAAAAAACTAGCTCTAGAGCAAAGAAAAAGGTCTTTTTAAAAGTCTGTCAGTAAGGCTCGAGTTGCTGACTATGCTTCTCTGCTTAAGTGGTGAATGTCATAATAAAGTCTGTATAAGAATAGGACCTTTTATTCTTAAAAGCCACAGAAAGCTTCAGAATCCATCCTCCAGTTCAAGTTTGAAACACGTATAAATACTGATAGTCATTGACTTATGCCATCAGTTCCCTGGGATTTTCCAAGTCTAAGGGACTTGAAACTTGATAAAACTTCTCCAGAGTGCTAGATTTATTAAGGTTAGCAATTTCTAGGGCAGAAATGTTAGGTCACTCGATCCTAGCTAGAGAGGATGCTTGCTCACTTGGGTGCTCTTCCAAAAGATCTCAATATTGTGTTTTATAAAGTACAGTCATGATATGATCAACATCTTTGGGAAAGAATTTCGGTGTTCCACAAGAGTACCTTAAAAAGCTGATATTATGCCAGCATCTTTCTTTATGTCTACACACAAGAAGTTTGAACTTAAATATGGCACTCAAATATTCCTTCAATCTTTCCCATCTGTCACAGGATCATAGGGGGTATCCCAGGGGTGTATTTTCTGTTCACCATCCAGTTATCCAGGTTGCACTTAAAAAAGAGTTAATGAGGTACTCTGTTTGATGTGGAGAGGGAGTCTATTCCACTGAAGTGGGAGTATCTGGGACACAGATCTGTCCCATCAACAAGTCCTATTGATGTCAAAGACTAGGTTGAGGACCTGCATGGCGGGTTACTCGAGTGGAGCTTGACTTGTGGATATGCAGCAATTCCATCAAGGCGGGGTCTGAGATTGCTTTGTATGCCAGACAGAGGTCAAATCTGAGGAGTTTGTATAGACTGAGTAGAGGGATAGGGCCTTTAGTATATCTGTGTATGGTAGATATTTGAGGCCCTGGATTCTCCTAGTGAGCAGCCTCTGTGGTCTCTCCAGTTGCTGCATGTGCTTTATGAGGTACATCCCAAAAGGGGTATTGTACTCAATAATGGGTCTTATAAGGGAAGAATACAGGGATGTTATGACCTCCTTGTGCCTGGATGAGATACCCTTACTAATAAGGTGGGCCATGTAGAATACTTTCCATACAATGGAGGCAATAAGTTGATCAAAAGTCAGTTGGCTATCAATCTGGGTGCCCAAATCCCTTACAACTGATTGCATTCTTAAGACCTTGTTATTAATGTGATAATTTGCGGGGACATCATTTTCCCCAAAGGGGACGATGATGCATTTTTTGGCATTCAGCTTGAGTCCTTGTTTCTGTCACCAGTCATTTGTTTGGGTAAGACCCTCTTGGAGGATGCCCACATCACTAGTAGAACTGATGACAGCACCCAGCTTGCAGTCATCTGCAAATTAGGCCAACTGTACCTCACTGGTTTTGGCCTGCACCTCAGAATAGTATATTCCAAGCAACAGAGGCCGCAAGACTAATCCCTGGGGTATACCACTTGTTACGGGTCTACTGCTTGAGGTGGCTTCCTCTATTTTGAATAGGTGGGTTCTATCAGTGAGCCAGTTTGTTACCCATCTGGTAACATACGGATTGATGCCTAGTTGAGACAATGTAGAGATGCTGCAGTGGTTACTCATGTCAGTTAATACCAAGTCCAAGATATTTTCAAATCTTGTAGTGGTGTCAACCAACTGGTCCAACGCATTTGGACTGAGAACATCAAGGAATCTCTGGGCATTTGTGTTTTGGCATGAGTAGTTCTTCCAGTCTATGGTTGGATAGTTAAAGTCACCCAGGATCAGGGTAAAGGGTTGAATCTTGATATATTCAAAGGGGTCCAATTAGGTGGAGTGGGCATTTTTAGTTAAAGTTGGGGGCCTGTAGTTAGCTATGATTTGAATAGGAGGGCCAAGTAGCTGGCTGTTTATCTGCACCTGGAGTGTCTCCTGTATGTCATACTATTTCACCAGCCAGGAGGTGTCTATATCTTTTATATATATTGTGACTCTACCTCCTTTTGTTTTGCTGCCCACAGTTTGGGGTCTGAATGTATGATAGGATGAGAAACCTGGTATGATTGAGGTGCTGTCCACTACTTTGACCCAGGTTTCTGTGACTGCACAAATGTCAGCATCTTCCAGTGTTAATAATGATTGCAATGAGTGCAGTTTCATGTTTAGTCTCCTAGCATTTAGCAACATGACCTTTACTTTGCTTTTTGATGAAATTTTTATGTTGGTAGTTTTGACCTCATGAGATTGGCTAAAAAAGGCACTATGGGAGACAAGAGCTTTTGCAAGAAGCCTGACGCCCAAAGGAGACAGATGCAGGTCTACCATGAATCAGACCTTGATATATAGCATGTGATTCTATTTTTGCAAAGTGAATATGCAAATTTAGTTGTATCTTTTGGCATGCTTCCTACTTATACTGCTGTTTCAGTTCTGTAATCACAATCTTTACTTCATCAATTTTCACACGATTTATTACTGCTTTTGACTACTTCTCAGATTATGTATTCCTCAAAATATATTTCTAAAAGCTTTCAAATTGGACAACACGGACATGTCTACCTCATTGCATTCAGCCCATAATAGAGTTATCCAAGTTCTTATCAGTGTCCTATCTTCTTCCATTTTAAGCATCAAAGGGTCAAATATCTATGCTACCTAAAACATTGGAATGTTTTTTTGATGGCTAAGTGCAGCAATTTATGATGTGAATCCACTGTTGAGATTATGTCAGCTTTCACAACAGATTTAACTAAGGGTGAAGTGGCCTAAAATAAATAATATGGATGGCAACTCAAGCAGAATAAACAAAAAGTGAAATCTCTCTCTCTCTCTCTAAAGGGTGCCTATTATACCAATGATCTATATGGGAAATGCTTGCTGCAGGTCTAGTAATTTACCTCTAAAATTATCCATATGTAACCATCCAATATACATTTTATCTGTCCTGAGGTCCTGCAAAAACTATAAAGTCAATCCCAATTATTATTGGGCAACACTTCACTACTGAATCACAAAGTTTGATTCCAACCCTTTGAGCAATGTAATATTTTCTTCATTGTGTCCATAACACTTCGCTAATATTATAACCATCACAGAAGATGAAGGAATACCAAATAGACACCATCTCCTGCCTTTTCAGAACCTTCTTGGGGCTTTGTCATCTTTAAATTTGCATTTATAAGAATCCTCAACACACACTTGCCTGTACGGTATAATGAATTAATACCTCATCCTTTCCACTTTAAAGTACTGCTTATGAATATGGCTTTTCTTACCTCAGTCTCCTACAGATAAACTATGTAAACTTTTAATTCATTTGAGTTTATAAAATATTGAAGCTCTTTTTAATGAAGAATTTCACCCCTAACATTCCTAGTAACTGGGGTCTATATTAGATGAATGAAAGTTCATCTTAGCGAACGCTCACATGAGCGAAAATCCAGGAACCTGAAACTGCAATTGTGGGGGGCTGCACCCCCCCCCTAAATATATATTCCAACTCCGAAATCGCAGTACAGTGAGGAAAGGGCAAATATTCCCATCTTCACTGTATCGCAATCTCACAATTGCGGTTTCGAGTTCCGCAATTTTCGCTCATGTGAGCGTTCGCTAAGATGAACTTTTGTTCATCTACTATAGACCCAGTAACTGAATGCATGAACCTGTGCTGACCCTTAGCAGAATGCATCCAACTATTATTTTTGACCTCATTTGGAGCACAAGTATTTATAACACTTCCTAAAGAAGACTTTTAATTCTAATGAAACCCTGGAAAGTTAACAACAGTGCCAGACAGAAATGGCAAAAACAATCAAAAAAGGATAAAGGACAAAGCACAACCTCAAAAGCTCACCATCCTTAGAAATCAATAAATAGAAATCATAAGGCATTGACCAGGAGCACTAGCAGGTGGGAGCAGTGGACCATTGAAAAAGATCTTTAAGGGTACTTCAAATAAATAAACAAGGAAACTTGTACAATTTATGTAAGACCAGTAAGTATAAGAATAAAGAATATTATACACCCTTATTTTGAATGATTAACATGACCAACCAGGAAAATAAGTATGCACACTGTCAGGTTTGAACATTTTTTTTCTTGTAATTGGGGAGAGACAACCAAGTAATGGGATATTGGTGTGGCTGTGGGGAAAGGGGGCCAGTTCATTGCCCTGCCTAGGGCCCAATTTGACCATGATCCAACACTGATGACATATATTCTAGCTTTAATTTCTCCTTTAGTACCTGGGAGACAGTTATTCATCAGACTTTAACTACACAAATGGTTCTTAGTAGCATAATAACACAATTAAAATCATGCATAGTGTAGTATTGGGTACTCAGCATGCACAGCAAAAATTGTTTCTTTTGAAACCTGAACTTGTCCTTGCCTAAGTGTTAAATACACTTCTTTACTTAACAAATTACACAATACTTGCAATGGGAAAAAGGTGACATTTTTGACGATCAGACCACTGATGGAATTTTAGAAAATCAATAAGACAAAGCCAGCACCTATTATTAAAACAAAACTAACTTTTAATGACATGATTCACAACTTAGAAGTGCTAAAAACATTCACACAAGATGTTAGAAATAAAAAAAAAAATAATATCTTAATAATAAATAAATACAATAAATAATAAATAAAAAATAAAAAAAATCTTAATAATGTGAGAAAAAACAAGAAAATAATGCAGACATTAATCCTGCAGTTGGTGAGGTAATGGTGGGTTGAGATTATTTTTTTTTATAGGAAGACATTCCTCCTTGCATCCTCAGTTATTTATTAGAAACACTGCCTATAGTACAACAGCTTGCTATCCTATTAGCCATTCTAACAATTACATCGCAGTTACAGTTATATTGTAAAATTAAAATAATTTATATTGAGTTATTCTACTATCTGATAATACAGCAAAGAAGAAATGCCATTGCTTACTATTAAATATACTTTTATATCCTGAAGAAAATTGTGAAAGAAGAACTGCATGACAATGATTAGGCTGAGGAGAAAAAAGAAAACTCTGAAGATGACAGTGTAAGAGTTAAAATAACTAGCTTGTTGACAAAGAAAAATATATATGCTTCTGAATGAATATGTCTGCTCTGTTCAGCAAAATTAGGAACACTGGTTGGGCATGAGTAACAAAGCCTGTTGTTTTTGTTTTCTGTTTCTCTTTCTAATATAGGCTAGAAAAAGCTGCTAGATGTTTTCCTTTTAGGCTGCTAATTGCAAATGAAGGGAAATTACTGATTATCTGCGAGAACAGAATGTGTTTTTGTGTGTAAAAATATAAAGACATTTCTCTTGAAGTTTGAAAAGAATATAGAACTCTTGAGTGTAATGGATGTGTTTTTCTGGAACTGAAAAGGCCTGCAATTGCTGAATGTAACTATTTCTTGCAAGGTTATGTAGTGACTATAGCAGCTACTATAGATTAAAGCTGTGTTTGAACCTTTGACTTTAAACCTGTGAGTTTGTGTAAGCTCTTGTACAGGCTAACAATCTGAAGAAGCCTTTACAAGGGCAAAAGTGTTCACTTTGAACAAGAAGACTGTCTTGTGTGGATATTTTCATTCCCAGGAATGATGAAATAGGAAAGGGTTAGTCTGTTATCATAATGTTTACAGTTTTCTCTATAATATGATAATAGTTTTGCTTCAGTGTGTGTGTCTTTCGGCTCTTCCCGGTTAGGGGTCGCCACAGCGGAACTCCGGTCCGCTAATGATTGGCAGTAGATTTTTACGTACTGTCTTGCCGGGCCTAACCCACAACCTTCAACGGAGGAATGCCCATTTACGCATGTCGCCACACAGAAGATGCTCTAACTGAGAATCGAACGGGCAACGTCTAACTGTGAGGCGACAACGCTACCACAGCACCACCACCGCAGTCATTTTGTTTCAGTATTTATTTGAATTTATTTAGGGCTATATTAAGACAAACTATACATTTATTGTAATAATACAGCTTAGTGAATACTTATTCCTCTTAATAACTGGGTAATTTCTTGCACTTTCTGTTTTACATAAACATAACTCATTTTGAATTACTTTGACTTGTAAGGCACACTGTACGCGGGCAGTCATTAAAATACATCTCCCATATAATGACGTCTTTAAATATCTGCTGCTATTACCTTGAAGTGAACACTATTACAGATTTTGTCTTCTTCCTCTTTGTTCTCTATTGTCATATTTTATAAACTGTTATTTGAATTAATATTTTTTGTGGTAGGTTATCACATTTTGTGATAGTGCTTTGTGCTTGTATGGTATTCTTTTTGTAGTTAGCATTGCACATTTCTTAAACTCAGGATGGCATAGTGTGCCCATTGAGATTACACACTACTTTTTATCTAAAGTATGTTGAAAAACCTGGGTGTTTTACTAATTAACAAAACTGCACTGCATATATATCAACCAGTAAAGCTGACCTTCAAATAAAAAGTTGCTGTTGTTATAAATATACGACTTTCATATCTATTGACCTTTAGGTGCCGCTGAAGTTATTACGCTGGATAGCTCATAAGTTGTATTCACCGAGTGTGATTTGGAAAATGTCTGCAGTTTCTGTAATTACTTCAGCATCTAAAATGATAGTGTGAATCTGTAATCTAAACTTGTTTTCGAGAATCATAGTAAAAAAAAAAAATGACAATAATATTTAAATAAATGTAAAGCAGAAAAAAGTAGCACATTTCTGAGCAACTGTCTAGAGGAATGGAATTAATATTACACAAACATATTTTTATACAAAGTATCCTCTTGATAGAGTGCGCACATATGGGGTATTTGGAGGAATTTCCCTTCACCAATAAAGTAGTTTTATGTGCTGCAGTAGCCTATAGGTAGTGTCCTGCCAAGGACACAGCAAATGGTCAGCTTGCTAAAGTCCTGCCTCTCTGTTATCTCTCTCTCACTCTGGCTACAGATATGCTGCACATGTTTTTGGATTGAACCAGTGTGAGGTAAATCTTCAGGATTTCACTCCACCTCAAAAGGAAGGAAAATTCATCCTGGGCCTGCAACTAAAAATCAACAATTAATTATTACCTTGAAAAATCATCCAAACAACATCAACTATAACAGTCATAGCAAATGTGGTCGTGTCCCACCTCAACTATCTAGCCAGGGTGATGGTGAGTAGTTCTGTATAATTTAAATATCTGCTAATATAGGTAAGAAGGACTTGCACAACTGTACTATGGCCTTCATTCTCCATGCTCCAATAGTCTTTATACAGATTCCCAAAGATTATCCGTTTTGGGAAGAGGAAGGATAAGGGTCCAGGAGCCAACGGAGAATGGTCTTAGCAAAGCTTGTTCTGGACCTACAGAAGGAAGCCAGTTTGTAGTGCTTTGTGAAGATATGAGCAAAGGATTGAGTTGTTACTGCTAGAATTCTTCTAGAGTCCACCCCTTTCCAGTATGACATTGAATAGGGCAAGGCTCTAGTAGAATTTGCCTTAACTTTGCATGGAATAGTTATACCATGTTGGGGATAGCAAAAAGCAATAGCAGAGGACAAACATCTGAATATAGTCTGTTTAGACATGGGTTGACCTTTCTTAGTCCCAGCACAGTAAAAAAAAAAAAAAATAAAAAAAATAACTGTTAGACTTACTAAAGGACTTGGTTCTGTCAAGGTCGCACCTGAATGTCTGTGTACATCTTTTGAATGTGGAATTGGTTCTCCCTTGTTTTTTGACTCTGTAAAGAAGCTGGGAAATTGATGAGTTGATTCCAGGTATGCTCAGAAACAACTTTAAGTATGGATGAAGGATTAATGCTAAAGCAATCCTAGCCCTGTGGAACACCAGATAGAGTACACCCAGCATGAAACTTTGCAACTCAGAAACTTACCATGACAACAACTAAAGCAGTTTTCCAAGTAATGAACTGCAAGTTAGCCTGAGAGGCGGGTTCACAGGGAGTTAAGATCAGCTTTTCAAGAACAATAACTGAGATTCCAAGGAGGAGGAACTTCCTTGCAAGGGGGTCTCATATGCAACATTCCTTTAGAAACTGTTTGTCTAGAAACAAAGAAGAAAGAGGGTGATCCATAAGCAAAACGGCTGAGAGTTTTGCAAGATGCACATTGATGAAGGCATATGGTAAGCCATCTTTAAGTAGCTCAAACAGATACTTGATAATCACATGTGCAATTTCGGGTCTATATCACTTCGACGAAACAGCAAAAGTTTGAACACCATATGTTCGAACTTCTAACCTCGAAGTGCAAAAACATCAAAGGTTTAGAACAGCGATTTTTTTCCCAGGGAAAAAAATCGCTGTTCCAAGAAACACACACACAACACAAGCACACCAGAAAAACAGCAATCCACACACATACACTTAAAATCCTACATCTAACCCTAAACTAAACTGTACATACACTACTATCTATCTACTTACCTTAATCCAAACCCTAACCCTAAGTTCCATCACTATCGCACACTCACCTGACCCGCACCCTAACCCTAACTCACCTATCCCATCCTAACCCTAAAGTCTGTCACTATCGCATACTCACCTGACCCGCACCCTAACCTTAACTCACCCATCCCACCCTAACCCTAAAGTCTATCACTATCGCACACCCACCTCACCCACACCCTAACCCTAACTCACCTAACTTGTGCCCAAACCCTAACGTCCGCACAATCGCACACTTACCTGAATCCGACCCGTAACTTTCCACCACAGTGCTGAAAACAGTGAAGCCACAGAAACGGCCCACCAAATTCTTTCTCTGGGAAAGAATTTGGTGTTCCGCAACTTCGCGATAATCAGTTTTCGAACTTCACAGTTTGAACATATGGTTTTCGAACTTCTGAAATTTTGACGAACTGATAGGAACCCTGCTATTTCCCTGTCAGGACCTCTATGAGATTGGCAAGGAACCAACTAGAAAATCTCCTCTATTTGCCAACATAAGACTTTCTAGTAAAAGGTTTTCTTGCCTTTAGTACCTGCTGCACAGCCTCATGAAAAAGGTGCCTAAAACATATTAATACTGAATCATCCAGGCCGTCAGTTGTAGTCATTTGATGATGGATTGTGTAAAACTCCCCTTATGCACTCTGAGTAGATCCAGACTCTGAAGACATGTGGCAATTGCCCTTTGTCAATTTCATAAGAAGAGTGAACCAATTTTTGCCTAGGCAAAAAGGGAGCCACCACAATGATATTTGGTAATTTCTTCTGAATCTTTAGCAGTACTTTGGAAATGGCTGGAAGGAGTAAAAAAAACATACAGGAGTATTCCCAATGAAGGGTATGGTAAAGCACCTGTTCTCCATGCTTGTCTGCAAAGATATCACAAACAGAACTTTTCTAGGTGACTACATTTGTAAAGAGGTAAATAGATCTACTTGACGTGCCCACTACATTTGGAACAAGTCCTCTAACATTCTTATGTTTAGTTTCCAGTCATGAATGTTTGTTCATGATCTGCTGAGTTTGTATGCTACAGTGTTTTTCTCTGACCAAACGTAAGAGGCCTGAAGAGTCAGAGAATGCTGATGATCCAACTCCCATGTCATTACTGCTAGCCTACAAAGATGGCATGACCTTGTACCCCCTTGTTTGTGGCAATATTACATCACTGTGTTGATCTCTTTAATCACATGTAAAGGGCCCAGAACCCATTGATGATGTAGAAATTTCAAAGAATTTCCACAATGATACTGTGCTTTTTTCTGTTTGAAGAGTCTCACAGACCTGGCACTTTTACTCCCATGGATTACACCCATGAAAAGTGCACTAATAGCATAATCTGAGGAGTCTGTCTGTCTGGACAGATTGAACAGGGTGGGTTGGAAAAGAGAAAGGAAGTTATTGATTGGGAGCCATTTGATCTATCCACAACTGCAATTCTTGCCTTACATACTGAAGCATAAGAATCTGAAAGTCCAAGGGGTGTAAATGCTGGGTCTAATGATTGTTTTAGGTATCACTGGATTTTTCTCATGTATAATCTGGCAAAAGGTATCATGAGGAACTTGGATGTCATGAGGCTTAGAATCCTGAGAAATTCTTTTGCAGGAACCTGAACCTGTTGAGAAAAACTCAGAAAGATCTGCCGGTAAGTGATTACCTTTTCACTTGAAAAGTAGACCTTTTGCTTTAGTGTATGTATCAGACACCTCAAATAAGATAATTTTTTGAGAGGGTTTGAGATAAAACTTTTGGAGGTTCAAGTAAAATCCCAAATGTGACTAGAGGTTAGACACCTTTGTTAATGACTCCAAACATCTGGGACAAAAACT
The DNA here is from genome assembly GCF_019279795.1 of Protopterus annectens. NCBI lineage: Eukaryota > Metazoa > Chordata > Ceratodontiformes > Protopteridae > Protopterus > Protopterus annectens. The sequence continues at coordinate 322,444,512 of NC_056725.1, forward strand.
GTGCAGAAATAATCAAGTTATCTAAATAAGGAAAAATGTGGTGCCTTCAATCTGCAGTGAGCCACCACTGGGACTAGGCACTCTGTGAAAACTTGAGGTGCAGTGTGGAGCCCAAAGGGTAATGTTGACGACTCACAACATGATCTAGACACAACAAACATTAGAAATTTCCTGAAACTGTGATCATTGGGTATGAAATGGTAGGCATATTTGAGATTTAGTGCTACCATAAGACAATAGTTCGGAAGCAGAGCAAGCACTAATTGTAGGGTCAACATCCTGAATTTTGGAGCTCTCACATAAATGTTGAGAAAAGATCTAACAAAGGTCTGCATGTGTGCTCCGTCTTTGATACAAAACATATCCTGGAATAGAAACCTTTGCCCATGTGATTTGCAGGTAATGGTTCTATGACTACTGCTTCTAACGTGTGTTGTAGCACTTGTGGAAACAAATCTATTTTGTCTGGTGGATTTGAGGGAATTCCCATGAAAGGAGGAGAGTTCACTCACTAGCAAGTGATTTATTCCTGAATGACCTTCAACCACCACTTCTCTGAAACCATATGACACCAGTATAAAGGGCTGAGGGTCAGTTAGCATGAGAGAGGTAGTGAAATTGGGGAGAAGGTATGGATAAGGTGGTTAGATTCATGACATTGTCATTCATTAACTGGAGCTTGACTCTTTTGGAAAAGTTACTTCTTGTATTTGGTTTGGAAGAGTTATACTTGTGCCATTTTTGTTTAGGCCTGCTTGCTATTAGGCTGAGATTTCTTTTGTTTTGTTCTGTAAAGAATTAAGAAACAGCCTTGTTAAGGTAGAACCTTGGTATGTGAAAAATCTTAAACAACCTTGTAACAATTTACCTCTGTCATATCACTGCCAGCACAGTCACACATTTCATAGAGCATGTTTAGAAACGTGTGTCAAGCTAGAAACAATCCAATCCATATAATGGCAGAGAAGGAGACAATGAAGCAACAAATTCTTCCAAACTATAATCACATCTTAACATAGACTTCCATACATAACTCTGATAATTCAAGATCCTAAAGGCTAACATGGTAGAAGCAAACAGTCTCTTACCTTTTTTTGTCTAGCACCTTGCTCTTCTGAAATTATTGCAGCATGGTTAGCTGACAGCTGAAAATAAAGACTTTTATAATCTGGCGAGACCGTATACAGCTTAACAGCTGTGCTTTGGAACTGCAGCCCATGGGTTGGGAGCCTTGTAGGCAGCTTTAAAAATGTCTTCAAGAATTTGCAAATTTGGGGAAATAGGGGCAAAATTTGGAACATATGCCCAGTAGATAAGATCTCTCTGATTCCGAGGGACTCCTGTTTGCTCCCAAGCAAAAATATCCCTGAGTCTACCTTCAGTCTTAGAAAAAGAAAAAAAAAAAATCTTGTCTAGGATTAACTTCTGGTTTAGTATCTGAAGTTTCAGAGTTGTGGGAGATGGATTCATTCCCCATCCATGTGAAGCAGAGTTCCTCCCTAACCCAATTCAAGTGCAATTTGGACAACTGGATGGGAAACCGAAAATTAATCCCTGGTTTGAATCCTATGTCTCTAATGTAAACAGGTAACCTGTAAATGGTTCATCTCTCAGGCCTGTGCTTACATTTATCAAGGGTATCAGAACTTCTCAGAGATTTAGGATGCATGGCTAGGCTTAGAAAGGCACTTGTGGTTGTTAGCCTAGTAAACACCTATGAACCTATGAGAATCACCCCATCTCTGTCAGAATTCTCATCCTCTGAAAACACATACTGCTGTCTGGCAATACCTGCACTAGAAATGTGAAAAGGTAAACAGCCCCCAGAACTAACTGCCTGCAAAACAGTCTTAGCCGCTTATATATCATCTGACTCATAAAATATAGCCTGATAATTTGCCCTGTAATTACATTTTTTTTTTTTTTTTCTTCTAGGAATGTCCCTACTTGGATATTAGTCAGGGGACAGTCTACTGTGCGTACAAGAGATCTATTTCCTGGGGGGCGTGGCCAAGGATGAACACAGGATAGCAGCAGATTTCTTCAGCTCCACCAATTTCATTACATTGACAGGAATTAATTACTTAAAAAAAAAAAAGAGATCTATTTCCCCATACAAGTCCTGTACTTACACTGTTTGATTCTCCCATACCTATAGCAGCTACTCTAACAGCTCCTGAGGATGTATCTACCCCTTCTTTCCTTTCCATAGTGGTCATTACAGCTATACCAGAGGGATTTGATGCAATAGGTAAATGATCTGCAGGGCTTTCTTGGCCATGCAAGAGTCACTCACTGTATACTAGGGCAATAATTTTGCTTGTTTTTTTTTTCTTTCATATTAAGTATAAGCAGAGTGGAAGAAGCAGAACCATGAATATTAATCATGCTGTAACCAGAGAAGAAACTCAGTTACCTGTACCACCGTAAACTGAATAACACTGGGAGAGAGGAAATATTCACTAGAAAGCCCCAAGCGCACTTTCCTACCAGATACTAGTACACACAAGCAGTACACCGAAAATTGTGTCAACAAACCGTAAACCTTTAATCAGAAATATTATAGAACATTTGTTACCTTAGAAATGAAAAAAAAAATCAAATTCTGTTGAAAAAGGTAATAGGCAGAAAAAACATACATTCCAAATCTAAAAACATAGTCCAAATGTTTAATAGTTTTATAAAATCATGGCTTTCTACACAAAACTGAAAAACAATAAGCAAAGTAAACAGAGCAGAAACACTTCAATAAAAAATAAGGGTCTTTTATCTGTTAGGCACAAAGGTTTGACTGAGCCAGAGAAATGCTTCTTCTTGAGGTGGCAGGAAAATACTGAAGATGTAACTCAGTCTGGTCACTGCTATACTTCCTTCCACAGAGGGTGCAGCCTGTCAGCAATTACACTGAGTAGGGGGAGACTGGGTAGAGCTTTGACAAGCTGGTCAGGTGCTGAGTCCTTGGTAGGACAATACTCATAGGTTTCTGCAGCAGTGACATTGAAGAAAATCATCTATTTTGAATGATTCCAGAATACCTAGGAAAACCTCATACAAATACAAAGACAGCATGCAAACTCTGCAGTGATGGTACTTCTGCCAGGAGCCAAAATGGACAGCTAAGTGTTTTAAAGTAGTGACACTAACCACTGGTGTGTGTGTGTGTGTGTGTGTGTGTGTGTGTGTGTGTGTGTGTGTGTGTGTGTGTGTGTGTGTGTGTGTGTGTGTGTGTGTGTGTGTGTGTGTGCATGTGTGTGTGTTTGTGTGTGTGTGTCCCCAGTCAGTATCAGAATGGGCTCTAGCTGGAAATTATATATATCACAGGTTTACCATCAAAATAACGAATGAAGGTTCGGTGAACACGGGATGTCGAATTACAGTTGGGTGAATCCCGTGTCGAACCTTCATGTTTGTGAGTCTCCAGTTCAGTGAATGCACTGTGCATTTGCACATAGGTTCATAGGTTCATAGGCAGGTACTAGGCTATCGGCCCTGGGGCCTATACAAGCCCAGCCAAAAAGGTACCCTGGCTTTTGCCACCCAAGAAAATTATTTTCCTGTGCCACTGTCGAGCAGAGCCACAGAAGTGATTCCCGGGGTGAATTTCCTATTTCCCATCCAATCATCAAGATTTTTCTTGAAGAGTGCTAATGAGGAGCTTTGTTTGATATAGATAGGTAGTTTATTCCAGAGTATGGGAAGTCTTTGGGACAGGAATCTATCCCTCCGGCATGTTCTGTTTAATGTGGTGACAAGGTTTAGGTCCCTAGAGCATGTAGCTCGGAGGGATTGGGATTTGTTTAAGTGGAGCATGTCTAACAGCTCTGGGTTTGAAGCTTTGTATGTTAGGCAGAGATCACCTCTGAGTAGGCGATATGCGACGGAGTAAAGCTGGAGTTTTTTGAGACGGTCTGCGTAGGGCATCTGTTTGAGGGTTCATATATGGTTGATTTATTACTGAAGATCGCGGTACAGTGAGGATTGGGAGATATACCCTTTTCTCCACTGTAGTGCAATCTCGGAGTTGGAATACATAATCTGCAGGTGTGATGTGATATGCAGTACAGAACTCCAGTCTACAGATGTCATTTATGTGATGTGATATGCAGTACAGAACTGCAGTCTATGGATGTCAACAAAGGTCAAATTCACAAAAGGAAGTGTGTTTGTTACATTCTGACCTTTGAAACATTAAGAAATCGGACATGTGAGTCAGTCTTTTGCTCAGAATTTCTTTTGATGTTCACACATTTGAAAGTAAACCTATATCATAACCATTTTAGTATGAAGGCCAGGCTTATTGATGCTTTGATGGAATTTAACTTGTGCCCTGATTCAGTCTAGCACTAATTATCCATTGATGATTTGCATTTAGGAATCCTTTGAAATGAAAACAAAGATAACGGTCTACAAACATGAGAGGGATAGATATGCTAAAATAGGAGTGAAACATGCAAATGACAGTAGAAGTGCTTTTTCTTGGACAAGGAGACTAGTGATGTTTAAATAAGAAGTCTAACATGACTTCACTGCTTATAATATAAGCAGCACATATGTGTAGAAGAAGCGAAGAGGTATGTGAAAAATGCAAACAGGAAGCTATGCAGTGGCAAATCGCTGAATAAAAGTGGTTAAGCTGCTTGACAGATTGTAACTAGAGCCATCATGGAGACAATAGAAACACAGCATATCACTCATTTTGGATATGTGGATAACCAGTGTAAGAATCCAAGGTATAATCATGACGAATGAGAAAGGTGGGTGATGATATTTCTTTGGAAGGTGACATTAAGGACTAGAGCAACAGCATTATGAAACAGCAACATTTGCCTCCAGTTTCTCAGGTCTCATCAGTGCTTTGCTCTACATAAAAACAATTGGATGGAATTGTTCAGCTACCTTCTATACACCCATCTAATCACATTCCACTCAGCTCTGCAGCAGCTATCCAAATGACATCCCCTAATCTCTCTGATGAATGTAACTGTCTGAGTTTAATTTTTCCAAATTTTTTAGGTTTTAAATACTAGAACAAGAATGGACTCCATTCCTAAGTCAAAGTATGATCAACGTTCATAAAGTTAGTATTGTTTCAGTCTTTGATGTTATCCAGAAATGCTCTTTGAAGTACACACAATGGGCCCAGAACTCACTCCTTCAATTCATATGTATCAGTAGTATATCTAAATAAGACTGTAAGTTTTTTTTTTTTTTTATGGACCCATTGTTTCTACTACTTCTGGAACTATCTGGGTATCCTTTTTCCACATTGCCCTAATTTCTCTTTGCAAATCCTAATATATTACAACTTTATGTCTCTCTGTATGTAAGACACTGTAATCCCTTAGTGTAGCAATTTCAATGATCAAAGCTACTTTTGTCTTCTTTTCATGGACCACTATATCTAGTTTTCTCCCATCCATTTTTTCAACTGTTGGTAATGGGTGATTCCAAATGACATAAACTTCATCATTCTCTATAATGCTTTGTGGATCATGTTACCAGTGTTTCTCAGGTACTTCAGTATTGCAATGTTTGCACAATCCCCAGTGCAACAGTCTTTCTTGTCCCATTATTATGCCTTTCTTTATACAGGTCCTCGCCATTAATGTATCATACCCAGCAACAATATATGCCACTATTTCCAGTTCTGTATTAATGGAAGCTGCATTTTTCTGTTTTTCCCACATGCTCAGTGGACTTTGTAAACCGAGTATATAGTCTGCTATCCTGGGCCACCAATATTCACCTTTTAGATTTGGTTTCACTTCACCTTTCCTTAAATATTCCTGTATCTGATCCTGATCAACATGAGGTTGTCCCAGGATTTTTCTGTACTTACAACTATATTATGTCTTTTCCACATTTTTTAACTTTTCATCTGATCCTTCTCCTTATAGTCTTTCTTTTTTTTTTTTGGCACATTCAGTTGCTGCCTGAATTTTGTCTCCTGGTTTGGTTTCCATTCCTGCTTTACACTGATATGCTTCTTCTAAACCAAGCAGGGAAGTCATCTTAGATGTCTTCTCTTCATGTTTCAAAACGTTCACTCTGCTTGGATCTGGTGAGGTCAGTAGATATGTATACAGTCCTACAATCATCGATCTTTACATGTAATCAGTTTTGAGAATGCCCATACCTCCTTCAGAATGAGGAATATATATTCTTGGTATACACTGATTTTTATATATCGTTTGATAAGTGTGAATCATTTTTCTTGTTTTCCTCCCACCTAATCAAATACCTTTTAAGGTCAGTCAATCACCCCAAAACTGTAAGTTAGAACAGGAAGAGCAAATTGGTTTATAATTTGGACTTTGTTACTAGATATCAAGTCTGTTTTCAGTATTAATATTATTCTTCTAAAATACTGCTTACTGAATTTTGTTCACAGTTGTTCATGTTTTATTGTCAATCATTCATCAATTCCAAATATCTGTAGACTCCCTCCTGCTCAAGTTCCTTGATATTATATTCCTATCCCAGACTAATATTTTTTTGTGCTGCAACTTTCCTCTAAAAACAAATAGCTTGCCTACCAGGAAAAGGCCACAGTTGCACATGGTAAGGCCTTATACTCATGCCATGTAGTCAAACTCTGGAACCAGATGCCATCAGCACTCTGGCAAATTAAAACCCAAAAGACTTTCAAGAAAAATCTTCATACTCATTTCCATAACTCTAATGTCTGCCCCTGTTCTTCTTGTCCTAGTTAAACAGTTGTCCTCCTCTGTTTCTTCTGTCACACTACAGGGTTTTTCCGCTTATTAGTAACTCTAGAATTTTGCTCTTCTTATAACTGTTGATGTCTACCCTTATCCTATTCTTTGCTGTAATCTGCATCATGCAGATTAACAATTCCCCTTGTCCAGTTTTACACCCAGAACTGCAGAGTTTTTATACATTCAGTATTATGAATCTCTGTCAACATTTAACACCTGATCTCTCTCTTGTCTTGTAATTCCATTCCCACTCTTCCACAACTGCCTTACATTAACTACGTCATTCTTTACTGTAATCCCCCCTTTTCTGACTTTCCTTCTTTGACAACTGTTACTTATAAGACACACTCAGGCAATAGGCTACTTTAAACATATCCAGTTGCCTTTTCAAAGTTGGGACTCAAACCATGTACCCTGTGCTTTTGAGGTAAGCACCTTAACCATTATACTAGCCCCAACCCTTTATTAAAGGAAATTGAAAAATGACACAGCAACAACAGCGGAACGTCAGTGGGAATATACATCATGCTGTCAGTAAAATGACCCAGTGAGCAAACTTTTTTTGACTACATTAAGTTGTTGTGTCTTTCGGCTTTTTCCCGGTTAGGGGTCGCCACAGCGGAACTCTGGTCCGCTAATGACTGGCAGTAGATTTTTACATGCCAAGTTGCCAGCCCTGATGCACAACCTTCAACGAAGGTATGCCCATTCACGTATGTCTCCACACAGAAGACCCTCTAGCTGAGAATCAAACCAGACAGCATTTTACTGTGAGGCGACAATGCTACCACAGCATCACCACTGTCCTCACAATTTCTATATATGTTTATTGTCAATTTAAGAGTTATTTACATTCCATTAACTTTATTTACATGCCTTTAACTTTGTGGATCCAGCAACCTCTTGCTTGAATTTAAGCTGCACTCCCAACTAAATTCATTACTTCCAGCTATTCTCTTAAAAGGCACATCTGGTTCTATTCCTTCTCTTTCCTTGTTTTTTCCTCTATCACCCATCCCACCTTCTTTGTAGCCTCCCACCTTGTTATCTTCTAACCCAAGAAGGCACAGTTTCAATGCCTTAACAACCTTAGTCACAGTAGCATCACACATATTGGGTACCTATGGGCATGTGCCACCTCAGTTTACCATTTTGTCTATTTTTAGCATCTTACCTGTGGGAGCCAAGAGTATGTAGCACCATAGTAAAATATCGCTACTGTAGCTGCTGAATATTCTCTAATTTAGCGAAGACTGTTAACTTTAAAATGGTAGGGAGTGTATTTAAAAATGGGTATTATTCAGTAAATCTACAGCATAGTTAATTGACTAGTACAATAACTGCACAAGCTAAATAGTTATGCCTCTAAAATAGAAGGGAAAGTAATTATGGTATTTATTAGCATAACGTCTTACTTCAGTTTAAACCAACTTTGTAACAGGGCATGAGTACTATCTCATGTTCTATTACTATGCAGTCTAAAATCCTAAAAGTTGGTTGCCCTTAGAAAATTATTTGTGTTTTCTTGGCAATGCTTTCTAGTCATATGACTAGAAACTGCAAGGAAAAAGAAGACCTCAAATTTTATTGAATATTATCTATTGCTGTTATGCTGTTTTCTTCCCTACGTGTAAGAAACCAAATAGCTTTGTTTTGCTGTTACTGGCAGCCAAAGGCACTGCCCACAACACAAGTCATGTCCATTTAACATATCTTTTTATCATTAATGGCATGGGGCAATAGGCTATATAAGTAAATTAAAATACATTACCATGGCAGTTTTTCACTATATCTTGTGATAACACATTAGTAATGGTCATTAGAAGTGGTAATTTCTTTGATGGAGAAATATGTCAATGAAAGCAGACAACTTTAGGATGATCAAAACACAGTGACGTTGCTGCGGCTTAGTAGAGTTTGTGAAAAAATACAATGGCTGAAATGTATTACTGTGATCATTTTTCTTTCACTTTTTCTACAATCTGACATCATAGTTGTACACAGGAGGTGGCTGTCTTATGGGAGGACATAGAGAACCTGGGATGTGTGAAAACACAGCACAGTGATATTTAATATTTAGCCTAATGGCAGTGCATGTGACACCATTACATATTTCACTTTCTTCACAGTCACATATCAGAAGAATGTATATACATATATACACTCATAGGTGCACAAGAAGTAATTCTTTTCTACCCTGCCAATATACCAAAACAATCATTCCCATAACAAGTGTCCTAGTTGTTCTTAAAATATCTAAATTAGTGCTTGCTTTAATATAATTTGTAAGTCTATTCCATGAATCAGCTACTGTATTAGAAAGCATTTAGTACACCTATCATTCCTATGTAATCTTCTACATCAGTTGTCTGCTGATGATACTCCGCTACTGTTTAAGTTGGCAGTAGTAGAGA
>NC_056725.1:322456144-322476144 GCF_019279795.1 Protopterus annectens
ATCAAGTATAAGAAAAACAAGCAGCACTCAACTGAAACCAGTTCTCCTTGCACTGCAGTTCTAACTATAATTTATATTCAGCTTTATTAAAGTACCAAGTAACATGCTGAAAGTAGCAATCTCTGTGATACCCCACTTGTAAAAATGTTTCTTATCCAAAAAAGACCTGCTGACTGACAACTATTTACTTGTTTCATGGGGAAAACATGAACAAAGTAAAAAATGAAAAGCAAACAAGAAACAAGCTCAAGATACATTGCTTAAAGAATTACTTTACAGGTAATGGAGCACGCATGATAGATTGGCATTCTGTTTGGTTTACAGGTAAAGCCTGCAAAGATGACTGTAAGTCCCCAACAAATGTAATGAGCTTCTTAAAATAATGTAATCCCGTCCTTTATTACAAATACTGTCATATACATTTCAATACCCAAGACTTATACATTATCTAGTTATGTAAGTATTCTCTGCATGGCAACAACAGAAAGGCTTTCAATGTTGGCAATTCTTTAACAGTATGCTTATTAAAGCTTACTTGCATCTTACAATCTCAGACAAGCTTACCTGATGGTCATTTACGTCACGGGATGGGTTGCCAATTGGCTCATGGACAGAACCCATATGGTATGGTAAGAGTTGCAGGAGCTAAGTCTGACTCTAAACCGGTTACAAGTGGCATTCCCCAGGGCTCAGTCCTAGGACCCCTCCTGTTCATGATATACTTCTCAGAGGTACAGGCAAGCACAGGAGGACTATGGCTGACCAAGTTCACATACGACTGCAAACTAGGGGCTATAATTGACTCTCCGGCTGACAAAGACATCCTCCAAAAGGGTCTCACTGAGACAGATACCTGGTGTCAAAACCATGGCCACAAGCTAAATGCCAAAAAGTGCATAGTCATCCCTTTTGGAAAAAAACAAAGTGCCCACAAACTACCACATAGGTAGTAGCACCCTAAATATGGAAGACATAATAAGGGATTTGGGGCCCCAAGTAGATAGTAACCTCTCCTTTGATAATCACATTGCCAAAGTGGTTAGAAAATCCTTCTATGTGGCCCACCTAATCACAAAAGGGTTTCCATCCAGATCAAAAGAGGTCATTGGGCCTCTCTATGCATCACTCATCAGACCCATCATAGAGTACAATGCCCCATTTGGGATGTACCTTACAAGACACCTGCAACAACTGGAAAGACAACAGAAATACCTCAACAAGAGGATCACTGCCCTCAAGCAGATGCCCTATGCAGCTCGACTGAAGAAACTCCAGCTGTACTCAGTTGCATACTGCCTACTCAGAGGTGATCTCTGCCTGACATACAAGGCCATGTCCAACCCAGAATTGATGGACATGCTCCACCTAAAGAAAACCATATCACCTTGAACCACATGCTCCAGGGATCTAAACCTCACCACAACAATAAATAAGATGTGCTGGAGGGATAGATTCCTGTCCCAGAGACTTCCCATGCTCTGGAACAAGATTCCATTCAAGAGAAACCTTGACCAATGGATGGAAAACAGAAAGTTTACCCCAGGGATCACTTCAATGGCTCTGCTGGAGAGAGGCACAGGGAACTAATCTAAGGGGGCGGCGAAAGCCAACACATTCCAGCTAGGCTTATAAATGCCTTTGGGCAGATAGCCTAGTACCTACCTATGAACCAATGAACTTATTAAAGCATTGCTACTTAAACACAGAGCAACAGGCACTTTCTGAGTAACAATAAGCATAAATCAACAGTATAAAAATATGACAGAAACCAGAACATTCTGCAAAATCAAGGACAGAATAAAAGTAGCACTAGTGTCTACCTTGGATGGGTGGATACTCTGCACATTTACACTGCATAACTGCTCATTGTCTTGCTTGGACACATCCAGAGTCACTACATGGGGGAGTGGGGTGCAACAAGTATGTCACAATTAGAAATGTCTCTGGCTGACTTGTGATGGCCCTGACACATTTGTCATACCTCTCAACCTCAGAACAAAAAATATGGACAGATCTATACATAGAAGTGGGATAAAGGCCCAAAAATTAGGACAATTTTTAAATATTGCTCTTATAAACTTAGAAAGATAATAGAATAGTAGGTCTTGCATTAGTATGAATTTTCTGGAAAGTATGAAATCTGAAACTCAAATGTCAGTCATTATTTTCTAACTTCAGTCTTTAATGATTTGCCACTAATTTGCCAAAAAAAACCCACAATTTTATGAAAAATGGACCAAAAATGTGATGCAAAAATATAAAATATCCATACAATATAGCTAGGAACCTGTCAAACAAGGGACACTTTTTTTAATATTAGTACTGCTAACTTGAGCAGCAGACAAAATAAAATAATCTACATGCATTTCTGAAATAAAAGTAATCTGTAACTGATTATTACAGTTATTTCTTAATTGTAAACCCTCCACATTTTCTTCCAAAATTGCCATTTTGCGGCGGGATTATTAAGGGAAGAGCAACATTTTTGAGCCAAAATCGGGGACAGTTGAGAGGTTTGGATATGCCTAATTCTATAAAGCAATTTATTTGCACGTACCTCTCAACCTGTTAATGCATTAAATATAGACAAGGCCAAATATACTGGGGGAACATATAAACAGTACTAAAAATTGTTGTATAAACTGAGACAATTGATAGAATAACAGGTTTTGCTTTAGCATGCATTTTTCTGCAGGTTATGAAGTCTGAAACTAGTGTCTGTCATTATTTAGTGACTTAGTTCCTAAATTATTTGCCAGAAAACCACACATTTTATGAGGAACAAACCAAAAATAAGCAGGAAAAATCTATTAATTCTGTGAAAATCTGGACAGTTGAGAGGTATAGTTCAGCCGGGGTTGTCTTTGAGTTTGATGCCCTTTCCCCTCACAAAATCATGGTCGAATGGAACCTCCCCCTGCAGCATTTCCAATGAACCATTACTTGGCTATTTCACCCCAATTACCATAAACACTAATGTGCATACTGCTTTACTTCTACAATGATTTAGACTTCATTTGAAAATTTTTATTTTGCATTTTACAGCACAAACACTAAAAGACATCTGCTAAATAAAACAATCAATCTCATAATGAAAACAGACTTAGCATCAAAACTTCTCTGTCCTTGAAACTCACATTCATTGAAACAGCATTAAAACCCACATTCAAAGAAAATACATTTTGCCAGTGGCAGATTAACTTTGGGCTGTTTTCAAATCATAGGCCCCTTGGACACAAAACATACACGTGGTCTTTAATACACCTTCCTGAGTGTATTAAATTATATTCCTTGCACAATATAGTACAGTTGTTACAGGGTGTTTGAAATTTGTTTTGAACATTTTCCAGTAAACAATGAAACAAAATGCATGCACCAATAATGACAAATTCAGAACATTTTTCCAGTAAACAATGAAACAAAATGTGTGCACCAATAATGACAAAACTGCCCAATTCAGAACATTTCCATCATAAAAGTCTACTCAAACTTCTACCGTCCACCAGTATCAGTAAATATGCACAATCTCTGAAGAAGTAAAAGTCATCTAAATAATTCCACATTAAAGAAAAATGTAACTAATGAAGAGGTTGCTGCTAGCAAACAACTTTATATTCATTCTTTCATCTACAAATAAAGTGCCTGTTGCCCTTGAGGAATAAATTGCCTAAGTTGCATTAAAAAAATGATAAGCTAGTAATATTGCAATAGAGAATGGATGGCAAACTGATAACAGGTTCATAGTTACTAGTTTTCTTCACCAAAATGGACTACAGCATCCACCCCCTTTACAATACAGTACAGTATCAGCAATACATCTACCTACTGTGGGAGTAGAACCCACAGCCTTCTGCATCAAGAGCAAGTATATTACAGATTGTGCTATTAACAACACAAGCAAACTTGGCATAAGCAGCATTAAATTGTTGTTCCCCTGCAGCTCTCAGCTTCTTGTAAAATCTACTTGACACTCAGCTGCATCTCTGAGCTTTGCATCACAAGAAATCTGGAAAAATGCAAAATTTGGGGGGGGGGGGGTAAAAGACCAAAAAACAGGGACACATTTTAAACATTGCTTGTATAATGTTGGAAAGTTGTTAGAATAAAATGTTGTATTACCACCATACATTTCATTGCCAAGTAACAGTCAGAGCAACATGCCTCTATGAAAAACCATCTGTTTTATGAAAGAAAGGAAGACTGAAACTTAAATGGCTACCATTTAGTGAATTCAGCTCTCACAATAGCTGTCAACCTTGGCACAAAAAACCTGGACGAAGCCAATAATGGGGGAATACAGTCCACAAAAAGGGACAAATATCCATTGAGACACCAGAGCAAACCCACACAAACACAGGGGAGGACATGCAGACTCCACACAGAAGGCATCCCAGCCAGGAATCAAACCAAACAAGCTGCAGCTGTCAGGCAACAATGCTACCACTTCACCACTTCATTACTGGCTGTGTTAAGTAACAAAAATACAGAAACCACAGATTTTATGAGGAACAGAACAGTCAAAATATGAGGCAAAAATCTCCAAATGTTTTACAAATGGTGGTGGGTATGGAATTTAGGCTCTTGCCAGTTGGGCCCAAGGTACAGGGTTCATTCCTTATTCTCTACCCACCACCATGTAGCAACTGGGGCATTACACATGCACACACTTCTGTAGTCTGATCACCTCACCTCCATAAACAGTTTGCCGATAAAGTCCTCCATAGACCAATTATCTCCATAAACAGTCTGCCTGATTAAGACCTCCATAACTGTCCTCAGCCCATGCAGGCTGTTTCTGAGTTTCCCTGTGAGACTACATGAGTAGGCTGGAGCCTCTAGCTTGCAGGCAATGCAGTCTGGTGTGCTTCCAGTGTGTGCGATTGTCACTGTACAGACATCTGGACTGGCAGGGAGGAGTTCCCTTCCTTCCCTATCCAGACTGCCTAACTGAGCAGTCTAGTGTTCGAAAAGTAAGCACGCATGTGTGCATGAGTTCTGGACTGCCTAACACAGCAGTAAGGAACTCAACATGCATGCGTGAGTTCCGAGAAGCTGAATTTTTATTTTTTTTTAATTTTCATTTTCTAGTGGGGGGATGCAATTATTTTTTCTTTTTAAAGGTAGGGAGGCTGCAGTCCTATAGCACGAGCCATTCATGGCTGGAATATTAGCATACAATTTGATAGCGCAATTGTAATGCCTACCTACTCGCTTTACATGGTAATTCACTGTCTTTCTTTCTTTCTGTCTTGAAGTGCACCTGTCCGAAATGCAAGAATAACTTGTATTTTCCCATTTTTTTCAGTTTTGGTTAATAAGTAGTGTCAGGTAGAGCATTCAAGCAAACATATCAACATTATTCCATTTTTGCATTTTGGTATTTTGTTCAGACCACATACCCTCATGGGTTTGATGCACATTAGAGTGCAAAGGAACATTGGCTAATTTTAGTTACATAAATGAAAAGTTAAGAATGTGGGATGCATTTTTTTAATCTTCTCACTCTTCCAGGAAGCATCAAAGCTAATCTTATCTTGTATGTTATAATCACTAAAGAGCAGTGACTCATTTTCAGTCTCCACTTCAGTATATTCAGGGTCACATATAGGCCTGAGCCTGAACCAGACAACAATGAGCATAATGCACAAAACTACTCCTGGATGTGTCTCCATTTGATAGCATGTTGGACACATTACAGCCATAACATACTGCCTTCAAGTAGCACATTTCTCTCATTAAAAATACCGTTCCTTCCCATTAATGCAGTCTCAAGGCTGCCACATAAAAATTATCATAATTAGTAATGTTCGTTTTCTACTTTTAATTGAGTTTATACTCACTGCTCTTCAATTTCACTTTATTTAAAATTTGCATTGTGTCTCTTAGACATAAGGAAATATTACTTGCAAATGGCCATGAATGCTAACTAATCTCCCTGCCTCAGGAAGATCTCTCTGAGCCATTAGATAGGGGTGCTACTGACTGATTAATGGAACTATATGCTCATATTTTACTAATCTGTTTTTTTTTTGTTGTTTTATGAGTTTAGTCAGAGGTATGTTTATTGTAGTTGAGTTTGCTTATTCTATGTGCATGTCGTATATTCTGTTGCTATGACGGTTCCTAAGATCAAATGTCTGATACTTTTTGCTGATCGGATCTTACTTATTGTGTTTGGATATTTTTAACTAACATTCACTGACCGGTTCATACCCATTGCCTGTGGATATTTTAATTTAACATTTTCTCCCAGCATTTAGAAGTCCTCTGTTTTTTTTTTTATTATTATTTATTTATTTGTCCTTTGGTGACCAGGAACAGATGGCTGAGCCAATGGCCCATTTTCACCAGATGCCAGGGAGAAAAGTTCCTTAGTAGATTTAAAACCAGCAGATTCAATGAGATGGGGAAGATAAATGCAGAGGAGAGTAAATTAAGGACACACAGAGAGAGGGATGATTACTATTAGAGAGATGAGAATGTTATGGAAGGACACTAGGGACAAAATAAACAATATTTAGTGTCCACTATTAGGATGAAGAGGTAGAAGAGCATTCACTAGGGAGCTACTTTTGATGTTAGGCCATTGCTACCTGATAATATATGGAGGTGTTAGTGATTCAGAGTGTGAAAGGCATAGTCATAGTAACCTGGTGGTTATGCATCTGCTTTGAGGGCTGTAGAGCTACAGATAGAGGTGGCAAACAGATCCTTTTTAGATTGGTTTTGAAATAGCAAACATTATTAGTGTGTTTAAGGGATAAGGGGAGAGGATTCCCTGGAGTGGGCAATAAAGCTTGAATAGAGAGAGGTTTCAGCTGACAGGTGTGGTTTGTAGGTAGTGAAGAGCATTTCGTTTTCAGATCAAAGTGGTGCATCAGGTGTGCATGTATGCCCTAAGTTTAGAACAACTTTGTTTTTTTTCTGGTTTAATTTGTAGACAAGGAGTAGTTGGGTATAAGTGTTTAATTTGTAGACTAGGAGTAGTTGGGTTTAAGTGAGTTACTTGCATAATTCAAGTCAATCAAGCTGTTTTAGGACTAAGAAGTGATGTGTTTGGTTTGGTGAGTTAGTAACAAAGTTTGTTGTTTTATTGTTGCACTGGTTTTGTTTTTTTGAATGGAATCTTGAATATTATGCAGTACTGGGGAGCCATATAGTAAAGTGGGAAGGAGGAGTGTAGAGGCCAGAAGTTTTCCCGTATGAGTTGTTTAACTCATTAGCATCAATGATATGGAGTGTCACACCTTTAGCAGCTTTCACACACATCCTTACATTCCAGACCATTTAAATCAACTTAAAAAGCATAGGAAACAAATGTAAATATTTTATTAACTGTAAAAATTATTACGACTGTACAAAAAGCAGTCCTATCATTAATAAGTTTTCTTTAGAGTGATAGTAGTCAGTATCATTCATAACCTTTCCACAAATACTATATTATGATAAACACATTCCCAGAACTATATATTTTTTGTAAACTTTCACAAATTGTCATAGTTTGGAAATTGTACATCCAAGACATGTATTGTTTGAACACTTTTGTTAACCTGACATATGCTTTAACATGACAGTGAGAAATTCCACTCTGAGTGCAAGTTTACTGAGGTGTTTACAGAAATATGAAAACATATGCTTAATTATATAATTACCAATATAAATAACACATAATTTCTCTTAAGATGAGCAGCTTGTGGTACAACTGTCAAAGGCCATTTTCTTCAACAGCATTTAAGGTTTCACCACATGCCATGCAATTGTTTATGTCACTAGATTTTTAAACTATTAAGTGCATATGGCAATATTATTATTTCATGATTACTAACAGACAACTAGCAATATATCCAGTATAGTGTGATTTAAATGGACATTGACAATTCACTTCCTGTCTCCCATGTTGCCATGACTCTTATTTTTGTTACTCATTTGAGAATTAGTCTTTGTGTTAGCCACACTTCAAGGTTCACTTGCCCAGAGAGTGGGGAGGGGAACATGTCTTTCTATGATTCACATTGGTAACAAACAAGAATTAGCCCACCTTTCTTGCTGAAACAACAGTGGATGGCTATTCATGCCTATTACCTTTCAGTAAGCAAAAATTTAAGGTAGCCACTTAAAAAATATCTGCCAATATTGTCACTTAAGAAGATTAAATAAAACAGTACTGCAGTATATTCCTGTTTTATGTTAACAGAAAGTGCAGTGAAGAGAAAGGATAAGTTTAAGCAAGTCATACTGTAGAGAAAATGAGTGCATTCTGGGAAGGACAATTAGTGGGTAAATACGGAAAATCACGTGAACATTGTTATGCCCATTATGTTATTTTGGCTTAGAAGAACTTTACATAGTTCATAGATTTATACTGTCAGCAGTATGTCATCTATTTTTGGCTTAGTCAACAATGCCATAAATAAAAAAGCCATGAAGGTGACCTAATAGTATAGTAAATGAAGGTAGAGGATAAAGTTAATGAGATAGGTACAGATAGAATATTCTTACTTTGAATTATATAAGAAGAAAAAAGGGATAAGTTGGGAAAAGGGGATGAAAAGAAAACCAGAAAAATAATAGAGAGGAAAGAGATGTGAAATTAGCAGTAAAAGGGAAAACACAAAATGGTAAAAAATATAAGTTTCGTCTTTTATAGCACAGTTGTCCTTTATGTGACCATGCATGCTCAGACAATGAGTTATATATTCTGCTTGAATTGTTGTGTTATTGTGCTATGTCAATGAATTCTATTTCATATTCTTTTAGCCAAAAAATTTATACATCCACAGATTAGCGCCCATTTTTTACAATAACACAAGATAGTAGTCAGAAATCAGTAATAGCACCTCACTGACAAAGTATTACAGACATTAGAGTAGAAAATCTGTGTGATTCTCAGGTTCTGGAACTGCTGAATCACTACCATCTCTTTTCTGCATGGATTTAACAAGAAATTTCAAGCCTCTACAACACCAGGACCGGATGCTACTGCTACTCAGAACAATTGCATTATTATGTGGAGCTGATATCTTAAATATGTAATTAAAGATACTTAAACTAGAACCCTTTTCTTGGCCGACTAGCAATATAATCAAGGCCAGATCATGGTGAAATGGGCCCATAAGCAGGGTAATGGACCAGGGAATCACTACAGCCATTCTAGTTTCCCATTACTTGTCTTCCTCCCTCCAGTTACCATAGTTACCCATTACTTGTCTTCCTCCCTCCAGTTACCATAGTTTCCCATTACTTGTCTTCCTCCCTCCAGTTACCATAAACATTGGTCAAACCTGTAGACACTATTTTCTTCTTTATTTTTTTAAATGGAGGCTGATATATGGATTTTATTAAAGCTTTTAATTTAAATAGCTTTTGTTGACCAGGTTAGTCCCACTAGGCTAGCAATGTCTTTTTAGGGGAGACCCTTGCCGGTATTTATACTACTAGAAGAAACTTCTCCCTACACTTTTTGATATCTCTGACAGCACCTACTATCAACACAGACAGATGGGACCTCAGTTTAACATCTCATCCAAATGACAACATACTCAGGAGTGCAACCCTCCTCCCCCCCTTAAAGTGTACTGCAATATCAATAATCCATTTACTGTGGTGTGGGAGTAGAATGTGCTGTCTTCTGCACCAAAAACAAGTATGCAGCCTGCTGTGCTACTAGCAAAACACTGATGAATATTTGCTAAACAAAGCAGTTCACACTGAAAACAGAATTAGCATAAGCAACAGTAAACTTTTCTTCCCTTGAAACTGACATTCCTTGAAAATGCATTGAGATTTACAGCCTGTGAAAATGCACCCCTGTAGATTGTTTCCATTAAGCAGTGAAACAAATTGTACAAACCAATAAAAGACAAAAGCACTAAAACTCACATTCCTTAAAAATGCAACTCACATTCCATGAAAACACACTGAATCTCACATTCCTTGAAAATGCACTCTTGTAGATATTTATCCATTAAGCAGTGAAATAAAATGTGTGAAGCAATAAAAGACAAAATTAGCCATTTCAGCACATTTCAATCAACTGCAACTAAGCAGTTTTCTAGTTGGTGTGGAGGATGAAGGCTCTTCTCCCCTGTACTCAAAGTATAGGGTTTGAGCCTGAACATGCTTATTAACTACCTGGAGTGCTTGTTACAATGTGTGTTCAGCAGCAATTAGTTCTGTTTCTGAATTGTCATCCATCTGTGGGGAAAGCAGCAGCAAGCCTGCCCTAAATTCTCTTTTATCATGCATGAACAGAGCATATGTTCTTAAAAAATATATTTATATATATAGTTGTTTAAAATCTAACAGTAGATGTCCTTTGTCGTCTTCACTGCTGCAGTATTCTTGAAAGAAGGAATGTCCCATCTCAGGCAGCCTGTCAATTGGCCAGAATGGTAAAACTTGAAACACATCTTGTTTCTTCTGTACGTCACATTTATGCTTCTCGTACAGAACATAGGGCATAAAAGGACTGTACAGATGCAACTACTCAGAACTGAATTGTCTCAGAAATCTACAATCATCATAGGACAAAGGAGTCAATGCATATCAAGAAGGAAAAATGTGGAAACAAGCAGAGGGGTTTGGAAGCAGGGAGCAAATACTGTAAAGGTGAAGAAAAGGATATCTATTGATATGATAAGATTTTACACAACTGTACTATGTCCTCCTATATCACTGCTATGGTATTCTTGAAACAAGGGAGAGTAAAAAAGGTAAAAAAAAACAGAATGGGAGGTGAAAGGCTAAGAAGATCCCTCAACAAACCCACATAAAATGGTTTCAGCAAAACCTGCTCTGGCCATGGAAACAATATACAACTTATAATGTTTAGTAAACGTATGCACTGAAAACCAAGTAGCAGCTTCAAGGATGGAAGTGGTGTCCAACCCCTTGAAGAAGGCACCAGAAGAGGAACAGCCCTAGTGGAATGAGCTCTAACCAAGGCAGACAGACACTTGCCATAAAAAGAATAACAAAAAGAAATGGCCTCAGATATCCAGGAGGAGATGGTCTGCTTAGAAACAGCCAAACCCAAAGACCTGCGATGAAAGGAAAGAAAAAGCTGATCAGACTTAACAAATAATCCTAATTTTATCCACATAGTACCTGAGCTGTCTGTGCAAATCCAAGACATGCAAGACCCTCTCAGTAGCAGACTGAGGAAAAAGGAAAAAAAAGAAGGGAGTTATACAGACTGATTGAAGAACAACTCATTTAACACCTTGGACATAAAAGAAGGATTAGTACAAAGAGACACCCTGTCCCTCTGAAAAACCAAAAAAGGATGAATGGCCATACAAGCCTGGAGGTCATAAACCCTCTGAGCAGAAGCAAAACAGTCTTGCAGGTATAAATTTACAAAGAAGCAAAAAGTGCAGGCTCACAAGGAGACTGGGTCAATTTTTTCAGAACAAAATTAAGGTCAAAAGGAGCAGGAATATGTTTTCTTGGAGGCCAAATATGCAGGACACCTTTAAGAAACTGTTTGACCTCTAAACAAGAAGTCAAAGGTGGAGTCAAAAGCAGACAAGCAGAAATGGCTGACAAATGGGCCTTCACAGATGAGTACACCAAGCCAGACCAGAGCAACTCACACAAATGAGAGGAGCAGAGGGAGCCCCACTGAAAAATGGTCCTGATTACGAGCATAGAACCAGACAAAAATATTTTCTATTGGAACATATAAGATTTTCTGGTTGAGGGTTTCCTTGACTTCTGTAAACTCTGAGCACATCCTCAGAAAAGATGTGCTAGAAAGGGATCAACACCCTATCACCCACAATGTCAGCTGCAGAATGAACAAGTGGGGATGGATGAGAGTCCCCTTGTCCTGTTTGAGGAAATCTAAGCATTGAGAAAACTTATGATGATTGCCCCTGGCCAGATGCATTAAGAGGGGGAACCGGAGCTGTTGAAGTAAAAAGGTAGTCACTAACAAGATTTCTGGGGAGTCCAGCTGAATCTGCTGCAAGACTCTTAGAAGTAGAGGAAGTGGAGGGAAAGCATAAAGAAACCTCCACTTCCACAGAAAAGATAGGGCACTCATTGTCCAGGCCAGAGGGCATGGCACTCTGGAGCAGAAGAAAGGAAGCTGCCTATTTAGAGTGTAGGCAAAATGATCTAATTGAGGAATACCACACTGTCTAGAAACACATCTCTGTAAAGCATCCATTCATGAGCCTGTGTTTTGGACCTGCTCATAGAGTCTGCCAGAAGATTGTACTCTGAAGGAATGTATACTGCCTGAAGAGTTAAGGAATAACTGACAGCCACCATCCAAGACTGAAGCACCATCCTGCAGAGGAGGTAAGATTCCATGGCCCCCCTGCTTGTTGACATAAAATATCAACTTAGTGTTTTCTGTGTACACCTTCAAGAATCCGTAAAGAACATGGAGTGAAAAGCATGAACAGAGCCCTCATCTCTTTGATGTTGATATGGTCCGATTTCTGATGGGGAGGTCAGAGACCCTGAACATTCAGGTGACCTAGAGATGCCCACACCCTATGTCTGAGGAATCAGTATACAGCACTTGAGAAGGACTGAAGGCTGAAGGGGCCAGCCTGGGTTGAGAGCAAACTGTCAAATCCACCACTGAAAGTCCTTCTTGAGACTGGGATGGAGAGATACACTGAAAGTCAGAGTGTGACAATGCTGCAGTCAAACCAACTTGAGATACAATTGAAGCTTTTCCATATGCAGTCTGGCAAGAGGTACCATCAGAACATAAGAGGCCATGAACCCCAGGGCCTGAAGAAACTCACTGGCTGACATGGCAGTCAGGGGAAGAAGAGACTGAAAGAAGGCTGTCAACAACTACATTTATAGGTGGGAGAGAGGCCAACATTAGCACTGTCTGAATCCTGCAACCCAGATACACATGATCATGAGAGGAAGTTAGGCAGACTTTTGGAAGTTGATAGTAAACCCCAGAGTTTGAGGAAGACAGACAGTGAACTGCAGATCCTGCAACAATTAACTCAGAGAAGGCACCTGAAACAACAGGTCATCTAGATAAGGAAATATTTGAATGCCTTGGAGCCTGCAGAATGCAATCACAGGTGTTAAACATTATGTAAATACCCTTGGGGCAGTATCAAGGCCAAAGGGCAATGCAGAGAATTGAAAATAAGAGGAAGACACAGAGAAACCTATAAATGTCCTGTAGAGAAGGTGAATACAGATATGAATGTAAGCATCTTTCAGATCCAAGGACACGAGAGAGAGAGAGAGAGAGAGAGAGAGAGAGAGAGATCCAAAACAGGTCTCCTCTCTTTTTGAGGAGCCAGGAACATCCTGGAATAAAAACCCCATCCCACTTGAGAAGGGGGGCAGATCATATGGTCTGTTGGTTCAACAGGGACCCTGGAACTTCTGGGAAATGAAGAAGTTGCTCTAGATGAGGTTTAGAAATTCAAGAAAAAGGAGGGAGAGATTTCCATACCATGAAGTAACCCTGATGAGTGATGGAAAGAACCCAAGAGTCTGAAGTGATGAGATGCCAATTTGGAAGACAAAGGGAGAGATGAAGGGACAAAGGAACCTCGTCTAAAGGTGGGAGGAGGGGAGAATTGTTTAACAGAAGCAGGCTTATCAGAAAAGGGAGGCTTCAAGACCACAGAAATCTGAGAAGCCTTAGCAGAGAGGGCTCTCCTCCCACCCTTGCTGCCCTTGCCTGGCATGGCTGCCTACGAACAAAAGCAGATCTATAAGGATAGTTCCTCTGGAACTTAGGGATATGAGAGACAAAAACATGTTTAAGATCTTGCAAGGTTTGCATTTTTCTTGAAGAGACATGCACATGTCAGCAGCAGCAGCAGCAGTGGCAAAAACTGTCCTCGGGAAGAGGCTGCAGACAAAGCCAAGAATAATTTCCTCAGGCCAGACCCAAAAGCCATGGCCCTAGAAGAGGCATCAGCAGCATCATAGCTACACTTAATACAGCAGCAAGATACTTGTGAAGCAGAAACTAAAAAAGATAAAGCAAAGGTTTTGCCATCAGAATCATGGAGGGCAGAGATAACTTGGCAAGCCTGAGCAAGCAAGGTCAGAGCATACCTGGTCATATGGGGTTGGTAATTAATAGCCCTAAAGGCCAAAGTAGACGCAGTGTAAACTTTCTTACCAATCCTCTGCATTGCCCTGCTATCCTTATCAGAAGGCAAAAGTTTGGAAGGTTTGTCAGAAGAAAGTGACACCAAAGGAGGATCAGCAATAAGATATTTAAATAAAAATAGAAAAATCCTCAGGAACCTTATAGAACTTATCAGGTTTCTTAGGAGCAGGAGGCTAAGAATCAGGAGACTTGGAAGCAGCAATGAAAGCATCTAACAAGACAGTCAACACAGGGGGAATTGCCAATGGTTTAGGAGTATCCATGTGAAGCAACTCATAATTACTTCTCTGAATATCCCACACCTGAGAAGAATCCCACTTAAAGAATTCCATCTTCCTAGCAATTGTGCCCCCAAAGGACATTTCCTTGAAAGGAGACTCAATGTTAACAAACACCTCTGCATCAGAACCATAAGTCAAAGGTGAAGGCACCTGTAAACAATAGGACAAAGACCCCTCATCAGATAAGAATCATCATCCAAGGATTCTGTTTCCCTAAACAATTTAGAAGGGGTAGAGGTCCAAGGAGGAGCAGGTATTGAAACACCAAGAAGAGGCTTTAGGGTCATTAAGGCAAAGAACAAGCCTTGAGTAAACTCTTGCCATTCCCTTTGAAGATGCACAGGACAAGGAGACACAGGCTTTACTTTTTTCTCTTTTCTTAGCAGGGACATCAGGTCTAACAAATAGCACAGTTTCTGACCCTTGTGGAACTTCCTCCCTGACCAATTATACAGAATCCCTCTAGGACCCTCCAAGATAATTAACCATGGTTCATCCTCAACATCCAGACTAGAAGCCTGCAAAGCCTCAGGGGGTGTGCAAAAAGAGGGATCCATGCTGGCCTCCAATGGGGTCATGTCAGAGGAATCTGAAGTAAACACGAAAGGACCTACAGAGCTATTTCCTGCTTCATGAGGGACATATGATGGAGGCTGGACAGCTAAAGAATCTGGCCAAGACTTCTTGGCCTTCTTCTTAGCAAGTGGGAGTATCTCAGGGTTAAAGGATTCAGCCATGTTACCCTGGGATAACTGTCTAAGCCAGTGATTTTCAAGATAAATGGCCAGGCAAGACAAACATCTTCTGAGTGTTTCAGCCACAAATGCCTTACAGTTTACTATCAATATACCGAAAAAAAACCAAAAAAACGGTACGAATAAGTAAATTGTTTAACTGAAATTACACCTAATTGAACAGCCCTATTGTTGAAAAACAGCTGTTAATGCCAAAAATGTCAACAATGACATTTTACAGCATTAACAACAATGCCACTCTTGCTGTACCTCTCTAATCCCTACACCTAACATCCCATTTATGCAAGGGTTGCACCCCCCTACCCTCCAATGTAATATTCCAACTCTGAGATTGCACTACAGTGAGGAAAGGGATGTATTTCCCTAACCGCACTGTACCATGATCCCTTTACATGAGTGAACGTTATATTTGCAAATGCATAGTCCATTCACAAATATGGCATTCGCTCATGTAACCTGCACACATATGAAGTATTCAAACATCTGCTTGGCGACATTTTAATGGTAAAGCATGCCTTACACATACTGCAAGAGGTATGGTCATCGGAAGCACCCAGACAACAAAGACACTGTTCATGACTATCCTTATGGTGAGTCTGCCTCCTACACTGACATTTTATCCTAACGGATGACATGAATACAAGACCAAGAAGCACACTTGTTAAAAATAAAATAAAAAGAAAAAATAACCCCAAAGGGGCACTTATCTGGCATTCTAAAGGTCAAAACAGAAAGAAAATGATCAAAACAACTGGTAACAATGTCATTCGAACTGGCAGAAAAATTTGTTCTTGGTAGTTCCAGCTGTACGTCCTTTTTATGCTCTACATTCTGTATGAGGAACATAAATGTGACGTATGGCGCAAACAATACCGGTCGAGTGACAGGACATCCCTTCTTTCAAGAATACTGCAACAGTGATATAGAAGGACATTGGAAGTTATTGTCTCAGATATGGTCAGCATGGTATAGGCTTACAAATAGCTTGTACTCCACTGCTTTATACTGTGTATGCTTGGCTACTGCACTCATTCTCATTCCCCTAGATTTCTTGCTTTCTTGGAGCTTCTTTTTTTGGGTAAAATAGTTCATAAAGGGCCAGTACCAAAATGCATTTTAAGATTTAGGAAGTATGCTCCCTTTCCACAACACCCCTTTTTTTTTTTGAATACATGTCCCTTTAAATTCTTGACAACTTTATCTGAAACAGTATGCATATCCTGCAGTAACTGCAACAAATGCAGCAACAAATGGAGCAAAATGAAGTATCTAATGCTTGATTGGTTTCTAACTTAAGAATATCTGCCTAAATACTTCATCCTTAAATTTTCAGGGTCTGCATATTAGTTTCCCCTCAAGTGTTTGGCAGTATATTTTACAGACTCGGACACCTTGAGTGACATTTTTCCTGTAAAAGCACAATTGAAATTTCTCCATATCTAGTTACACACAGGACAACTAGTATGCAGTAACAAGCACTGTCCACATAGTTGCAAACCGAATACTCCTGAAAGTGATTGATATTCTCGTTCCAGCAGTCTAATCAATAAAAACAGGTCTGTTGCTGTGGATATGAACTTTCCTACTGTCTCCATTACCAGCTTGGTAGATATGGGCCTCCTAAGGCAATGTAGAAATTGCCTCATGTTTACTGGCAACCAGTTAATTCTCAAACAAACTGATATGGTATATGAGAGATGTATTTACACAATATCACTGGAGACATAGTTCTCATATAAAAGTACTCCTAATGTCAATAAGGTTGTCAATAGTACACATGCTGCACCCACCACACAATTAATAGCAGACATCTAGACCCACATATACTGAGGCACTTACATGTAACCTTCCTAAAACACAAAGACCTCCTAAACAAAGTACACATAAGAAATACTCTCAGCAGCCCCAAACGCACTCTTTCAAAACAACATCCACATCAACACATAGAGCTACATCTCATGGAGCCCCCTTCCTCTAAGCTTATTAAGCAAGTCACCACACAATCCAACATTCTAGTCATTGGAAACTCCATTGTGAGACACACTGATGTCCCTCTCACTAGGATGAGTAAGGAGAAAGTTACAGTCGGATGCTTATCAGGGGCTAGGATCCACCACATTACGCATGCACTCAGGTCACTGAATCACAATTACCAATACAACTCAGTCATAGTCCATGTGGGAGTAAATGACCTGAGGCGTACCTTCCTAGACTACATGAAGAGAGACATCATAGAGCTCTCGGACTATGTGTCTTAGGCTGGTATGACCCTAGCATTGTGCAGCATTTTACTTTCTTGAAGGATGATGCCACAATATGAACAAAAGATGACTAACTTTAATAATTGGCTTAGTTTTTGGTGTCATTCTAAAAGGGTTCAATATTTGTCATCATGGAAGGAGATGGTCAACAGACCACGCTGCTTTGCCAGGAATGGCTTGCATCTCTCCCCTCTAGGCTTTTGAATATTAGCTAGAACATTGTCTTCCCCCATAGTGCCTTTTTTAGGCAATGCCAAACTGAAAGTACTTCTGACATAGCATATCAAAACCAAGAAAATCTAAAGGTAATGCTGCTCACTACCTGGAGCCTAAACAAAAAACTCCCATCCCTGGAAGCTTGCTTAACACTAGAGAATGCTGATGTCTGTGCAGTCTCTGAGACGTGGTTTAAAGCTGCGGACAACACACCAACAGTGGAAGGTTATAATGCCTTCCACACATTTAGACCAGCTACTTCACAGACAGGGACTAAAGGTGGAGGCATCTCTATTTATGTCAAAAATAAATATACTTCAAGGCTGGTCAAAGAGGACAATGCACTTGAGCTGATCCATGTTCAAATCACCATAGGTAAAATCCAATACCATTTCCTTGCAAGCTATAGGTCCTCCTTTATGACCAAGGAAACCCATGCCATGTATTTAAACTTGTTAGAAACACTAACAATCCAACCTAATACCATGTTCACGGGTGACTAATTACTCCACTAATAACTGGGAATCCTATACGACATAAAATTTACTTGCACAGAGATTCCTAGACTTTGTCAACACATCAGTCAGGAGTTCTGCCATACTGGATCTGGTCCTCACTAATATGGGTGAGTGCTGCACATCTCATATTGTAATGTTTTCCCTGGTAAGGACAGACCACAAAATGGTCTCCTTTGAAGCAAAAATAAAACATGGATCCCCCAGCTAAACCGGGAATATTCAAGAACTATTCTAAGGCTAACCTCCTGATATTAAGTGAGAACCCGACAAAGTTTCAAGCCCATATGAACTCTGAGAACACTTCTACATATGCAGAACTGTTCACTGAAACCCTGTACAACATGTTAATAGCTGCATAGAGGCAGGTGTACCCACTAGGTAGAAGTACAGAACTAACTCAAAAAAGAAGCCACACTGGTGGAATCACCAAATCAGTCGGATGTATAACAGAAGGAAGAAAATCATGGCAAAAATTAGGAGGTGCAGCACCCAACATGATAGAAGCACTCTAATTAAACTAAACAATGAACTCAGAGGACAAATAAAATATGACAAAGCCAGATTTAAAGTTAGTTTGGCCTCTCAGACCAAGGACAACCACAAAGCATTATTTAGCTATGTCTGCAACCTCAAAGGCAATACACTATTGTGTGCAGAGCTCATTGTAAATGGAGCCACGTATACTGAGCCAGAAAGTATAGCAAACCTCCTGGCTGATAAATTCAGCTCCAACATTACTCTTCTCTCCCCCTCAACCTTCCCTCAGGAAATATCATCAAATATAACTCCCCCTACTATCACTAGGGAACATGTTCTTTATGCTTTCTCTAAGACCAAGAACACTGCATCAATGGGCCCAGACAATACTACAGGATGCCTTCTAAATAGCAGAAAACATGACATATCAGGGCTTCCTGAATTACTATTTAACTGTAGCCTCCAAACAGGCTTCATGCCTCAGGATTGGAGAAAGGCAACAGTCATCTCTCTGCACAAAGGTGGGCCATCTACAGACTCTAGAACCTACAGACCCATAAGTCTCACTAGTCTTATATGTAAAGCCATGGAAAGAATTATCATGGAGATGATGAATAGAGATATGGTAAACCTCCAGACAGTGGACCCAAACCAGTTTGGTTTCGTCAAGGGCAGATCATGCCTAGTCAACCTGGTAGACTTCTTTGAGAAGTTCACCAAAGCAATGGATGAGAGCAAAATCATTCACACTGCCTACCTTGGCCTGGCCAAGGCATTTGACACAATACCCCACTCGGGCATTGTTCACAAACTCAAGAGTTTAGGGACAAACCCATATGTCACCCAATGGATACCCAACTGGCTCACAGAAAGGACCCAGGAAGTTAGAATTTGGAAGTAAACCTCTACAAAGAGGCCAGACACAAGTGAAGTCCCTCAGGGATCAGTTCTTGGACCGCTTTTTTTTTGGCATTTACTTCTCAGAAGTCAAGGCCAATGTTAGTGGTCTCTGGCTGACTAAATTTGCAGATGATTGCAAATTAGGAGCTGTCATTGAATCTCATACTGACACAAATGTTCTCCAGGAGGGGTTGACACAAAAAAAGCAACTAGTGTAAGAGCCATGGACTAAAACTAAATGCCATAAAATACATAATAGTACCCTTTGGGAAGTTATCCATCCCTGGTAACTATCATATTGACAACACACCCCTTAGACTTAACCAAGTAGTCAGGGACTTAGGGACATACATAGACAGCAATCTAGCCTTCGATCTTCATGTATCTACCGTAGTGAGGAAATCATTATATGTTGCGCAACTTATAAACAAAGGTATGGCATCTAATTCCAAGGAAGTCATTGTTCCACTGTATTT
>NC_056725.1:322481144-322488644 GCF_019279795.1 Protopterus annectens
ACAAAAGCTCAACAAAACTGCACTAATATATAGACTGCATTTTATGCAGCATACATCATGGATGGAAGTAGGTTAAAAAATAGATAAGATAGCTGTATGCACAAGACCCAGGATAAAAAGTGCCAAGTCCTGGTGGATGCACTAGTGCCAGGAAATGTAAAAAATGACAGTATAGAATCCTCAAGACATGGAAGCATTCCTACAACTTGGCGAGGTCAGGCCCAGGGAGAGGATGGCTCCCTGTTATAGAAGGAAGTAGCAGCCCACAAAAATCACAAAACTGAGAACAAAAAAAAAACAGCCATAAAGATAAGAGAGTGGACTACTGAAGACAGGAAAGAAATGATGTAGTGTTACTTTTATGCAAGAAGCATTTCCAGACAGATGATATAGTAAAAGATTAAGAGAGAAATTAGAGGAAAGCAAAATTCTTCCACAAGAAAAACTGACAGAAGCTTCAAATAAAAATGTGTGTTCGTTAATATAACAGATTTATGACAAATATTATATAGACTAACAAACCTTGATCTATCTGGAAAAATAAGCATCTGAGGAAGTGCCAAAATATATAGAACAAAATCTAGAGACTTTTGAAAGCTATAAATGCAAATATTGACATGGGAAAGAAAGAGAGATCTGATATGGTGCAATATTTATGCAAAGGAGAAAGCAAATTAATAAACATAAAAACAGCAGCCCCAAAGATATTCAAAGAAAAATACAGGTAAGGCAGCCAGGTGCTGAAAATTTCATAATAAAAAAAATATGATCATGAAGAGGGAACATAGAACAAAAGAGTAGTAATGTAGAAGTTAAAAAAATAGAAGTTGAAGTTATGGATTACTTGCAAAGTGTGGGATTAAGTGTAGAAAGTCTAATGCAGGTTATATCACAGCATAATGGAAAAATGAGGCCCCAAAGTAAGGAGAAATAGGAGGACCAGGAGACATCTGAATAACAAATATGGACATGGGAAAGAAAAAGGGATTTAATATGGTGCAATGTTTATGCAAAGGAGAAAGCAAAACTGATCAATGTAAAATGAGCAGCACCAATGGTATCTGAAGAGAAATGCAGGCAAAGGCATCTGGACATGAACATTTTTATAATACAGAAAATAAGAAAGCAAAGTGGAAAAGTAGAAAAGAGGATTAGTAATAGGGAAGTTAAAGAAATAGAAACTGAGGTTATAGAGTACCTGTGAAATGAAGGATGTAGAGTAGAAAATCTAAATCATAAAACACCATAACAGGATATCACAATGGATCCCCAAATTAAGAAGAAACCAGTGGAGTGAGAAACATCTGATCAGTTGCCATATGAGGATACTTTGGAGCCTTCTGTATGAAAGCATTACAGATGTTCATTTGTTGTTGCACAGCAAGGGAAGGGACAGGAACCTGTGGCAACTCTGATGCAGTCAACGTTGTGGAGTGATAGGCCAGTGAGTTCCTATACGAAAGAGCAACAGATGACGCAGGATGAAACTGAAGAGAATGTGGCAGAGTAAGATGCTTTGGAACTTTCTATAGAATGCCCACAGGAAATGGAGAATGAAGAATATGCCCTTAATTTAGAAGAAAATGATCTAACTTAAGAGTTGCTTGATTTAATAATGATGGACAGATATATTAATGAATGAAAGAAATAAACTACAGAAAATCAGTAAAACCTAAAAAGTTAGAAGTCTGATAAAACAAACTAACACAATAATTAGGGCTGTCTATACAGATTCATGTGATATAACAGAAGTAAACAGGATATACTACTGTGCAGCTAAATTAAAATAGATAAAGTCTTACCACAAAAACACAGGGTAGTAAGGGAAAGGAAGGCTAGAAATCAAATGCCATCATGGAAGTTTCAAATAGAGAAAAGTATAAAACAATTAAGACAAGAAGTGTCACGGTTAGAAGAGTATAGAAGAGGGAACAGATCAACAAAAGTACTCAGAAAGATAGATGTGATAAAAGCAATGTGCAGTACCAGAACAGATCAGCATCTATCATGCACTATTGCAAATAATAAACTAACAATATCAGCACAGGCAGAAAAAACATAGAAGCTATGGAGATAAATATAAGGAAAAAGTACAAAATAAGCAATTTAGTGATGACCCAGAAAAGTTTTATAGAGAACTGGAAAACAAGGGAAAAGGAATTAAAACACCACCAAAAAAAGAAGAAATAGATATATTCTGGAAAAATATCTATGAAGATCCTGTGGGACATAACAAAGATGCTAAATGGATAAAAGAAGGAAAAGAAAGACTAAGAAGTTCAAATGAAAAGGATGTGAAATGCGATGAAGTAATGGCCAGAGAGATTGAAACAGAAAGTTAAGAAAAGCTCCTAACTGGAACACCCCAGGCCCAGATGCAGTACCTAACTTCTGGTTAAAAGTATTAACATCTTTGCATGAAGATTTAGGGATGAGTAAGATCTATTGATATGCAACCCCCTAATACACACCAGTCTGGCTAACAATGGGAAAAGCAATGCTCCTACTTAAGAGTGAACCTGGAAGCGGCCCTAAATAATATAGACCAATAACTTGCCTTCCAGCAACTTATAAACTATACACTGGAATGGATGCTGACAGAGTTTATAGTCATTTAGAAGAAAACTTAATCATGGGAATAGAAGAAAAGGGTAATAAAAGAAAGTCATATGGAGCAAAGCATCATTTGTTGTTAAATAGAGACATAATGGAGAACTGTAAAAAGAGGAAGAATCTAAGTATGGCATGAATAGGCTATTTAAAAAGCATTTGACGTTATCCCACATTCATGGATAAAAGAGTGATTAAAATATGCAATATAGACTCTACACTGATTGATTGCATTACAGTGACCATGAAACAGTGACAAGCCATTTTGCAGTTAAGCCATGATAAAGGACAAATTATTA
The DNA here is from genome assembly GCF_019279795.1 of Protopterus annectens. Taxonomy (NCBI): domain Eukaryota; kingdom Metazoa; phylum Chordata; order Ceratodontiformes; family Protopteridae; genus Protopterus; species Protopterus annectens. Next base: position 322,484,054 of record NC_056725.1, read on the forward strand.
CTCCAGGGATAAAAATTCAAAGGGGATATTCCAAGGTGACTCTCTGTCATGTCTGCCCTTTTGTCTTGCCCGCAACCCCTTAACCTTTGAACTTAGTAGATTAGCTCATGGCTACAATTTGTCTCCCAAAAACAACAAAGTGTAAAGACTTCTCATCTTCTTTTTGCACACGATTTAAAATTGAATAGTTCATCAGATAAGGAACTGAAAGCACAACTGAAAGTGGTCAAAAGTTTTTCAGATGATATAAGAATGTCAACTGGTCTTGATAAATGTGCAAAGGCAACCTTTAAAGCAGGAAAGCTGCAGCACCGAGAAAGTATAAGTTTGGAATAGGAATGTGATATAAAAAAAAAAACTTGAGCAAGATGGAGTATATAAATATTTTGGAATTGATGAAGGATCAATGATAAAACATGAACAAATGCTAATAAAACTCAGAAAAGAATATTTTAGAAGACTAAAATCAGTACTGAAAACAGCGCTGACAGCTATAAACCAATTTTCCTTCCTGTCTTAACTTACAGTTTTGAAGTGATTGACTGGCAAAAAGGTGTTGGATCAGATAGACATGAAAACAAAAAGGATGCTTAATGCTCATCAAATGATTTAAAAAAATCAGTGCATACCAGGATTATAAATATATATATACCAGGATTATATATATATATATATATATATATATATATATATATATATATATATATATATATATATATATTCTCCATTCTGAAAGAGGTATGGGCTCCTCGAAATTCATTACATGTATAGATCTGGAATCATAGGACTGCATACAAATATGCTGACCTCCATACTTCTCAACGGTACAGATTTTTGCAGAATGTCCAGATTTTTGCCTCATATTTTTGGGCTGTTTCTCATAAAATCGTGGTTTTCTGGCAAATAATTCAGGGTTGAATTTGGAAAATAATGGCAGACATATGAGTTTCAGACTTAATATCATTCAGAAAATTTATGCTAATACAAAACCTGTTATCAACTTTCTAAGTTTGCAAGAGCAATTTTTAAAAAGTGTCCCTATTTTTCAGCTCTTGTCCCACCATTATTTATGGCTTTGTACAGATTTTGTGGTCAAAGAGGTTGAGAGGTATGCCTAACCTCACAAGACCCAAACGTAGTGAAAGTTTTGAAACATGAGGAGAATAAGTCTAAGATGGCTTCCCTGCTTAGTTTAAAAGAATCATATTAGTATCCAGCAGAAATGGAAATCAGACCAGAAGTTGATAAAAATCAGGCAGCAACTGAATGTGCCATAAAAACAATAGAAAAAATATAAGGTGAATTTATTTATTTTATTTATTTTACATTTATTTACCAGGAAAGTCCTACTGGACACAGGTCCTTTTTCAGCAGAGGCCTGTTGACAAAAGCTCCTAATACAGTAAACACTTTTACGTTTAATAGTTTTGATAATATAAGACATTTTGATATACATAGAAACGGTACAATAGTACGATAGTAATTAACAGTGTAAAAGCTAAAATGATGAATGATCAGATAAGAAGGCAAGACATGTGGAAAATGCATAAATATAGTTGCAAGTACAGAAAGCTCATGGAACAACCTCATTTTTAACAGGAGCAACAGCAGGAATGTTTAAGGAGAGGTTAATTTAAACCCAAAGACGAAAGGATAATATTGGTGACCCAACATAGTGGACTATGTACATGTTGGTTTACAAATGAACATGTGGGAAAAACAGACAAATGTAGGTTTTGTAAAACAAAATTAGAAACAGTCTCACATCTTCTTGCTGGTTGTGATATATTAATGGCAGAAGCACCGCATACCGAAAGGCATAATAATGTGGCAAGACTGTTGCATTGGGGATTGTGCAAGCATTATAAAATTGAGGTAGCTAAAAAAAATGGAGAAACATGAGCCAAAATGCATAAGAGAAAATGATAAAGTTTGTATCATACAGGATCATCCACTACCAACAGTTCAAAAAATAAATGTGAGAAAAACAGATATAGTAGTCCATGAAAAGTAGATAAATGTAGCATTGATCATTGAAAATGCTACACCCAGTGACTACAGTGTCTTATGTAAAGAGTCAAAAAGTCATAAAATACCAGGGTTTGCAGGCAGAAATGAGTGCAATGTGGAAGAAGGATACCCAGACAGTTCCAGTAGTAGTATGTGCAGGTCTTGTAAAAAAGAAATTACAGTTGTACTTATATATGTTACAAATGCATATAACTTTATACAGATTACAGAAGGGGTCATTACAGGGCACATTGAGGGTGCTGCGAAGAGCACTTTTGGCTAACATCAAAGACTGAAGCAATCCTAATTTCATGAACTTTAATCATACTTTGACTTAGGAATGGGGTCCATTCCTGTCATGGTATTAGAAACCCAAAAGACTTGGAGAAATTAAAAAAGCAAGAAACTATATAACATAGTGAAAGTCTTAAAACATGAGGAGAATAAGTCTAAGATGATTTCCCTGAGTAGTTTAGCAGAATCATATCGATGTCGAGCAATAATGGAAATCTAACCAGAAGTGCATAAAAATCAGGTAGCAACTGAATGTGCAAGAAAACAAAATAAAGAATATAAGGTGAAGGGTCAGATGAGAAATGGGGAGTACAGAAAACTCTTGGAACAACCTCATGTTCATTAGAATCTTTCACAGGAATGGTTAAGGAGAGATAAATTTAATCCAACACATAAAAGGTTAATATTGGCCCAAGATAGTAGACTACATACACCTTGGTTTAAAAAGTTCATTGAACATGTGGGAGTAACAGACAGATGTAGGTTTTGTGAAGCAGAACTGGAAACAGTTGCAGATCTTGTTGCTGGAGGTGATATACTAATGGCAGAAGGGACTGTATACTGAAAGGCATAATAATGTGGTGAGAGTGTTGCATTGGGGAATGTGCATACATTTTAATATTGAAGTAGCTAAAAAACATTAGAAACATGAGCTATAAATCATTATAGAAAATTATGAAGTTTGCATCACATGGGACCACCCATTACCAACAGTTAAAAAAAAAATACATGTTAGAAAACAAGACATAGTAGTCCATGAAAATATGACAAAGTTAACGTTAATCACTGAAATTGCTACACCCAGTGACTAAAGTGTCTTACATACAGGGAAGCAGAAAGTCATAAAATACCAGGATTTGCAGGCTGAAACAAGGGCAAAGTGGAAGAAAGACATGCAGACAGTTCCAACAGTTGTAGGAGCAATGGGTCTTATAAAAAATAATTTACAATCGTATTTAGATATGATACTAGTACATGTAATTCCATACAAACTGCAGAAGGAGTCATTACTGGCACATTGCAGGGTACTACGAAGAGCACTTCTGGCTGACATCAAAGACTGAAACAATATTAATTTTCTGAACTTTTATCATACTTTGACATAGGAATGAGGTCCACATCCATTATGGTATTAGAAAACCAAAAGACTTGGAGAAATTAAAAAGAGCAAAACAATATATAGTGTCATATAGCAGAAGTAAGTGTTGTTTATATGTTTTGACACTCAAAATCTGGAACAGCAAATATGTGAATGTTTGATTTTTATTCAAAAATTGAGATTGCAGTATCTAGAATAATCCACTTTATTTTAAAATACAGTGTTTTTTGACTTAGTGTATGTAATCCACGGGCAAGTGGTATGTCTGTAAGAGGAACATGAAAAAAGAAATCAGGAAACCAGGGCAGAGTGATCTCAAATCCATTAATAATTCCAAACAATTTTCCAGGTGCACAAAAATCCATTAATGATTCCAAGCAATTTCCAGGTACACAAGTAAAAACTTTCATCCAGAGGGCTTGCTCAGGTGCATGAATCAACTAACAAAGGCTAGTGCATGGTTTGAATAGAGTGTAAGAGTATCACAGAGTTATTTGTGTTCTAATTAACTTCCGTGTCATTATTTGTGAATTGTAAATTTGAATGCTAGCTGCTCAGGTGGGGAAGTTCTAAATGCTGTCATCTCTAATATATATATATATATATATATATATATATATATATATACAGTTCTACTTCAGATCACAGAAATCCTGTTTCACTGAAATTAATTTCACTGAGACTAAATCACCTAATTTTCAAACTACTGAAAATTAATTTCACTAAATCTTATTTCACTGAATTGTTAGCTATAGACTTGATGTGGGTTTCTATTCATCTTTGGATGTTTGTGATAGAAATAATCTCTGTAACTTACAGTGCTGACTATCAGAATACTGATAATCATGTAGAATGTGGTGCTGTATTGTTTTTAAATGTGGGTATGTATCTAAATAATATGTTGGATGTTTTGTGCGTTCCCAGCAGTAGTGGCAGTGTGTAGAGTACTGTGAGTCAAGTAGAAGGTATTTGCCCTTTTCCCCACTGTAGTGCAATCTTGGAGTTAGTATATATAGCTGGAGAGTGTGGGGGCATATCCTCCCACTTAGTTTGGTTTTATATTGTCTGGATTCTGTTAAGAGGATAAGTAAGTAGTTTTTATGTTGTGGAAAGAGGAAGTCATTAGTGAGTGTGTTTGTCTATGTTTCCCATTTAGTCTTTTGAAATTTAACATTGTAAGCTGTCACT